>NC_029774.3:70425278-70425579 GCF_000817695.3 Arachis duranensis | reverse complement strand
GGGGAAGAGAAGCCAACGTTAGTGACACTCAACATTGTCACTAACGTTGGCCTAAGGTGCAAAGAGCCACGTTAACTCTCACGTTAACTTGGTTAACATTGGAGCTAACGTAAGAGATGGAGAGTTGTCGACAACGTTAGTGACACTCAACATTGTCACTAATGTTGGAGCAACCACACAACCCCCAAGAGCCATGTTAACCTTTACGTTAACTTGGTTAACGTGGAAGCTAACGATGAGGAATGAAGAATGAGCCAACGTTAGTGACACTCAACATTGTCACTAACGTTGGAGCAACCAC
>NC_029774.3:70421286-70425201 GCF_000817695.3 Arachis duranensis | reverse complement strand
GTGAGGCTAAGGGGTGCATTGGAACGTTAGTGACAATGTTAAGTGTCACTAACGTCCTCGAACTTGTATTTTCACTAAATGTTAAACACCCCTAACGTCTTGAGCTAAAGTCTCTGCCCACTTCACACTTTCTCTCTGCAAGTAAGCCAAGCCCATTTGAAGAAAGGAACTGCTTCAAAGATCCAGAGGCCCAAGACTTAGAGAGCTAACTAGAAGCTGAGAAGAGTAGTATATATAGGAGTAGTTTTGAAATAGAGAGGAGCTTTTTGGGAGGAGCAAGGAGAGAGAACTACTCTTGTATTTTTACTTTCTCTGCACTTCTAGCTTTATCATGTATTCTCCATCTTTGATTTTGATTTTTAGAGCTATGAACAACTTAACCCCTTTCATTGGGTTAGGGAGCTCTGTTGTAATTTGATGGATCAATACTAATTTTCTTCTTCTTCTTCTATCTTTCCTTTTGATTTTACTTGAAAGCTTTCGATCTTCATCCAATTGGATAGTTATCTTGGAAAAGAAGCTATTCAAACATGGATCTCTTTGGATCCTTGAAAGAGGAATGAAGAGATTAGCTAGAAATGATTTTTTATGCTGGACCAAATTGAGTGTGGATGGGTATGTGACTATAACCCTCTAAGCATTTGATTTGGGAAGTGCATGTGGTATAATCAGTGACCACACTTCATCTCTTCTCATGAGCAATTGACCAAGGAATTGGCTATGGATCAAGATTTGAGAGATTGAATTGCAAGAAATTGTGATTCAATCACTTAAGATTACCAAGGAGATCAATGAGTGCATTGTTCAATCACTTAAGATTGCCAAGGAGATCAATGAGTGCATTGATTGAGGAAGAGATGAAAATGAAATTGATCCGGAGAATGCAACATCTCCTAAGCCCAATGAACTCCCCATTTCTGATCTTACCCATTCTCTTTATTTTCTGCAATTTACTTTTATGAGCAATTCCCCCATGCCCATTTACAATTCTGCTATTTACTTTCAGTCATTTACTTTCCTGCCATTTTAATTTCTGCAATTATCAACTCTATTCATGGATTCGCTCAACTAGATCATTCCTCTAATTAAAGTTTTTTGATCAATCAATCCCTGTGGGATTCGACCTCACTCTATTGTGAGTTTTTACTTGATGACAAATTCGGTACACTTGCCGAATGGGAATTTGTTGAGAGACAAGTTTTACCCCGATCAAGTTTATGGCGCCGTTGCCGGGGATTGATTGTGCATCGACAATGATTACATTAGAGGATCACTAGATTGAGCATTTGTATTTTGTTTGATTTAATTTTCTGTTTGGTTAATTTGCTTTCCGTCTTAGTTTAATTCTTCCCCTCCCCTGTTTTTTAGTTTTTCTTTGTTATTTACAATTCAGTTCACTAACCCACTAACTGTTTGATGTATTGCATCACTGACACTAACAAGTAATTCTAACAAGATACTTTCTGCATTGCTTTTCTTGCTTGTACTCTGTTGGTTGTATGACAGGGAGAAGAAGCAGAGCTTCAACTTCTTTTGATTCTGAACCTGAGAGAATCTTCTTATGATTAAGAAGGGAGGCAAAAGAAAAACATGTAGTGGGTGCTGAAGAAGAAGAGGAACTCTTGGAAGAATACTTTGAAACAACCATGGAAGACCATCGTGAGGAAGAGGTGCACAACCATGATGGAGGAGGTAGAGCAAATCCTGGTAGGGAAGATAGAAGAGTCTTGGGCTCTTACATTAACCCAAACCCAGGGAACTGCGGAAGTAGCATCCAAAAACCAACCATCCATGCCAACAACTTTGAACTAAAGCCACAGCTCATCACCCTCGTTCAGAACAATTGCTCGTTCGGAGGAGGTGTTCATGAAGACCCCAACCAACACTTAAACACCTTCCTGAGAATATGTGACACAGTGAAGTCCAATGGCGTTCAACCTGACGCCTATAGACTGTTGTTGTTCCCATTTTCTCTCAGAGACAAGGCAACCAAGTGGTTGGAGTCTTTTTCAAAGGAGAGCTTGACAACTTGGGATGATGTTATGAACAAATTCTTAGCAAGATTTTACCCCCCTCAATGAGTCAATCGGCTGAGAGCTGAGGTCCAAACTTTCAGGCAACAAGATGGTGAGACTCTATATGAAGCATGGGAGAGGTTTAAAGACCTAACAAGGAGATGTCCATCTGATATGTTCAATGAATGGGTGCAGTTGCACATCTTCTATGAAGGACTGTCATATGAATCTAAGAAGGCCGTAGACCATTCATCCGGAGGTTCTTTGAACAAGAAGAAGACCATTGAGGAAGCCATAGATGTCATTGAAACTGTAGCTGAGAATGACTACTTCTATGCTTCCGAAAGAGGGAACACTAGAGGAGTAATGGAGCTGAACAATGTAGATGTTCTGCTTGCTCAAAACAAGCTAATCACCAAGCAGCTAGCTGACCTCACCAAGAAGATGGAGAGAAGTCAAGTAGCAGCAATCACCACTTCAACTCAAGAGGAAGCAAGTGAAGAGGAAGAAGGCAATCAGGAGCAAGCCAACTACATTGGGAATTCACCTAGATACAACCATGATCCATACTCCAAGACCTACAACCCTGGATGGAGGAATCACCCAAACTTTGGGTGGGGTAATCAAGAAGACCAAGGCAAAGATCAGAGACGCCACAACTCCAACAACAACCCAGCTCCCCAACAATTCACACAGAGGACATACCCACAAAACCACATCAATACATCTCACCCTTCTACCTTTACCCCTAACATACCATCATTTGATGACAGAATCTCTAAGATTGAAACCTTACTTGAGAGCATATGCAAAGACATTCAAGACAATAAGGTGTTCAAAGAGGAGGTGAGAGCCAGTATGAAGAATCGGGGGGAAGCAATCAAGAAGCTGGAATTCCAAGTGGGATATTTGTCTGAGAAGATTCCCAGACCCACTGATAGCTTCCCAAGTGACACGGAGAAGAATCCGAGAGGTGAAGCAAAGAAAGTAAGATGGGAAGACTGCAATATGGTCACTACAAATGACAAGGAGACCGAAGACAAGCCAAGCAAGCTGTCAGAATAACCTGAAAATACCTTAGTAGAGAAGGAGAAGAAAGACTAACAAGAACCAGAAATCTCACAACAGGAGCTGCTGAGACTATACGCACCATTTCCTCAACTGCTAAAGGGTGCTGTGGGAAAGAGAATGTACTCAAGGTTCTTAGACTCGTTTGCATCTTTGAATGTGAACATACCATTCATCAAGGTCATTCAGCAAATGCCAGCATTCATCAAGTGTATGAAAGAACTACTTCCCAGGAAAACTCAAATCAAGGTGGTCCGGGCCCTTTCTTGTCACAAAGGTCTCGCCGTATGGGTAGGTAGAAGTCATGGACGAAGGTTCAGAAAGGACTTTTATAGTGAATGGACAAAGACTCAAGCATTATCTGGGCAACATGGGGGAAAACCCCAGGATGAAATACCATCTCAAGTGAGTGAGGACTCGTCGAGCTAGCGACGATAAAAAAAAGCGCTTTGTTGGGAGGCAACCCAACCTCAGGTAGTCATTTTGATCTTCATTTCAATAAAGATCACAAGTTGTTTCCCCTGTATTGCAAGGAGCTAAGTTTGGTGTTTCACACCAGGACAGTCAAAGGAGACAGTGTAATTCTAAGTTTGGTGTCCCACCAAAAGGACATTCGGTTAGAATTACACTTGCTCCCAAAAACACATTGCTAGCTCTAACCAATTAAGGGAAACCATTTAGATGTAGTTAGACTTTAGTTAATAATTATTCTGTTAACAACAAGATATGAGTTTATCAGCATATATGCAAGATTGTGTACTAAACAAGGAACTAAGTTTGGTGTTCACACACCAAATCAAGTTCATAAGACACAAGCACATGCAAGCTAATT
>NC_029774.3:70420555-70421148 GCF_000817695.3 Arachis duranensis | reverse complement strand
AGCGATTAGAAGTTGTCACCTGAAGGTTGTATTGTCACTTAATTCCATATATTTACAGTTCGAACATTGGAAGCTCAAATGCAATCTTGATTAATGATTACCAGTGAGGCCTAAACATGTTTTCTTTTAAAAACTCTACCTTGTTGTTGAGCATGTCTATGATTCTGGTTTGAGTGTCACTGCATCTTTCCCTTATTTACTTGTAAGCTTGTCTATTTATATGAAGAAGAGAATGTCTATGTTTACAAAAGACCAGAAAGGAGTTCATAATGTGGAAGTGCATTCATGAATCTTTGGGGGTAGTCATAAGTTAGCAAGTTGGTTTAACCACAAGGTTAGGATGACAACTATCTATCCTGAATGCTTTACTTTTGATATACCCATGAGACTAAGATAACAACAAGATCCTAATAAGAGAAAAGGGAAGGAACAAGGGAAGTGAAAAACAAAAGAAAAAGAGTAAGCAAGAAGGCTAGGCACCAATGGTTTACCCTAAGACATGTGTCTGTGGTGCTCCTGTGTGAAGGATCTACTTGGATGAATAAGCTCTTTGGGGTGCTTCATCACCTGGTAACTTGGGTTAACTAACCCGG
>NC_029774.3:70391917-70419604 GCF_000817695.3 Arachis duranensis | reverse complement strand
CTAATGTTGGCCTAAGGTGCAAAGAGCCACGTTAACTCTGACGTTAACCCTTGGTTAACGTGGGAGCTAACGTAAGAAATGGAGAGTTGTCGACAACGTTAGTGACACTCAACATTGTCACTAACGTTGGAGCAACCACACAACCCCCAAGAGCCACGTTAACCTTCATGTTAACTTGGTTAACGTGGAAGCTAACGATGATGAATGAAGAATGAGCCAACGTTAGTGACACACAACATTGTCACTAACATTGGGATGGCTAAGAATGGCCACGTTAGAAGCCACATTAACCCAGTTAACGTGGACTCTAACGTGAGACCTAGGGGCACACTTGAACGTTAGTGACAATGTTGAGTGTCACTAACGTTCTCGAAGGATGGCAAAAGCCACGTTAGAAGCCACGTTAACCTAGTTAACGTAAGCTTTAACGTGAAGCAAGAAGGGGCACACTTGAACGTTAGTGACAATGTTGAGTGTCACTAACGTTCTCGAAGGCTAACAAGGCAACGTTAAAAGCCACATTAACCCAGTTAACGTGGGCTTTAACGTGAGGCAAAGGGGTGCATGGCAACGTTAGTGACAATGTTAAGTGTCACTAACGTTGGCTCAACTTCTCTTCTCCACGTTAGAGTTCACGTTAACTTAGTTAACGTGACTCTTTAACGTGGGTGTTGATGGCTTTTGAGAGTGTTTTTGGCAATTACTTTTCTCCTTAACTTTGCAAGTTGCCAAGCCCAATTGAAGAAAGGAACTGCTTCAAAGATCCAGAGGCCCAAGACTTAGAGAGCTAACTAGAAGCTGAGAAGAATAGTATATATAGGAGTAGTTTTGAAATAGAGAGGAGCTTTTTGGGAGGAGCTAGGAGAGAGAACTACTTTTGTATTTTTACTTTCTCTGCACTTCTAGCTTTATCATGTATTCTCCATCTTTGATTTTGATTTCTAGAGCTATGAACAACCAAACCCCTTCATTGGGTTAGGGAGCTCTGTTGTAATTTGATGGATCAATACTAGTTTTCATTATTCTTCTTCTATCTTTCCTATTGATTTTACTTGAAAGCTTTCGATCTTCATCCAATTGGATAGTTATCTTGGAAAAGAAGCTATTCAAACTTGGATTTCTTCGGAACCTTGAAAGAGGAATGAAGAGATCAGCTAGAAATGCTTTCTCATGCTGGACTAAATTGGGTGTGGATGGGTATGTGGCTATAACCCTCTCAACACTTGATTTGGGAAATGTATGTGGTATAATCAGTGACCATACTTCATCTCTTCTCATGAGCAATTGACCAAGGAATTGGCCATTGATCAAGATTTGAGAGATTGAATTGCAAGAAATTGTGATTTAATCACTTAAGATTGCCAAGGAGATCAATGAGTGCATTGATTGAGGAAGAGATGAAAATGAAATTGATCCGGAGAATGCAACATCTCCTAAGCCCAATGAACTCCCCATTTCTGATCTTACCCATTCTCTTTATTTTCTGCAATTTACTTTTATGAGCAATTCCCCCATTCCCATTTACAATTCTACTATTTACTTTCAGTCATTTACTTTCCTGCCATTTTAATTTATGCAATTATCAACTCTATTCATGGATTCGCTCAACTAGATCATTCCTCTAATTAAAGTTGTTTGATCAATCAATCCCTGTGGGATTCGACCTCACTCTATTGTGAGTTTTTACTTGACGACAAATTCGGTACACTTGCCGAATGGGAATTTGTTGAGAGACAAGTTTTTACCCCGATCACCAACTATATTGGAAACTCACCCAGACAGATCCATGATCCATGCTCCAAAACTTATAATTCTGGATAGAGAAATCACCCTAACTTTGGGTGGGAAAACCAACAAGACCAAGGCCAAGACCAGAGACGCCACAACCACAATCCCAACAACAATGCAACTCACAAACATACCTCACAGAGATGCTATTAACACCCACCTAATCACCTTTCTCAACCACCTAATCTCAACCCGCCATCACCAACCGAGGATAGATTTCTAAAATTGAGTTTCTACTTGAAGACATATACAAAGAGGTCCAAGACAACAGAGTGCTCAAGGATGAAGTGCGAGCCAATATCAAAAACCAAGGGAAAACATCAAGAGGCTGGAGTCCCAAGTGGGATATCTTTCTCAACAGTTTCCCAAACCTATTGATAGTTTCCCAAGTGACACAAAGAAGAACCCAAGAGGAGAAGCAAAGAAAGTAAGGTGGGAAGAATGCAAGATGATCACCACAAGTGATGAGAGGAGTATGGAGGAAATAGACACACATAAAGAATATTTCCAAGACAGTCCAAAGGGAAATCATGAAGAAAGAAACTATACACCCCATCTCACACACAAAGAGGAGCTAAAGAAAAAATGTGAGGGGACCTTGAACCCATATGCACCTTTTCCCCAAAGGCTCAAAGGTGGTGTAGCAAGGAGAATGTATTCAAGGTTCCTTGACATGTTTGCATCTCTTGATGTAAATATACCATTCATTAAAGCCCTCCAGCAAATGCCATCGTACATCAAATATATAAAGGAGCTGTTTGCCAAAAAGAGTTCATTGAAAGGTGGACAAACAATAAAGATGAACAGGGAGTGCAGTGCTCTCATTCAAACAGGGCCACCTAGAAAGAAGAAGGATCCAGGGAGCTTCCACATTCCCTGTGTTATAGGAGAGACAATATTTGATAAGGGACTCTGTGACCTGGGAGCAAGTATCAACTTGATGCTTCTATCCCTCATGAAAAAGCTTCAAATCAATGAGCTAACACCCACAGACGTAATCATTAAATTGGCTGACAAAACTCAAAAACAAGCAATAGGAATGGTTGAGAACATGTTGGTGAAGGTTGGGAACTACTTCCTACCCACGGACTTCGTTATTCTGGAAATGGAAGACAATTCCATCCACCCCATCATCATGGGGAGGCCATTTTTAGCCACAGCCAGGGCGCTTATAGATGTGGAGTGAGGAAAGTTAGTATTGAGGATACACGATGAACAGCTCACCTTCAACATTTTTAAACCATCACAAGAAGCAGATCATGATAATGAAGAGTCGAAGGAAGAGCACAGTCAAGAGCTGATGGAAGAGCCAGACAAGGGAGCACAAACACCACATCTAAGAACTCCGAGGGTTAACAAGCAATGTAGTCAGAAGGAACAACAGCCAAGTGTGACCCGAGAGAAGCTAGACTCACCAGAGTCATATGGGACAAACAACAAAATCCCCCTAAAGGTAGGAACCATAAGGAACAAGGTAACATCAAGGGAAACAAAGAAAAAGGCCCCAAGGGGATGGAGGAACAAGAAAATTCCTACAGAAGACTTCTCTCCAGGAGATGAAGTGGTCTCTGCCTACTTTCTATCTATACCACCTCATCTCCCCACCATTGCATCTCAGCTGCCTCCAGTGTACACCATCAACAAAATCTTATCCTTAGAACATGTGGAGCTTCTTAACAAAGCCAATGGAGATAAATCCACTGCAAGGGGGGAGGACTTGAAGCACTACCAACCATCCTGACAAAGGCCAAACGTCAAGCTAATGACGCTAAAGAAGCGCTTCATGGGAGGCAACCCATGTTCTATACCCTTTCTTTTTAATCTCTAATACTAGTTAATAAGGCAAAGTTCATGGATTCTAAATCAACTTTGACAAACAATATAAGAATCCCTACATGCAGCATAGAGTACATGATAAGTTTGGTGTTCAAGGCACACCAAAAAGGCTTGAACACACTGAATGGTATAAGATTTTTTTCG
This sequence comes from Arachis duranensis, assembly GCF_000817695.3. Classification (NCBI taxonomy): domain Eukaryota; kingdom Viridiplantae; phylum Streptophyta; class Magnoliopsida; order Fabales; family Fabaceae; genus Arachis; species Arachis duranensis. Next base: position 70,415,836 of record NC_029774.3, on the reverse strand, counting down.
AATCTTGTTGCACCATATGATCATAAACAAGTTTGGTGTTACCAACGTTGCATGCATGGGAAATTGAGTGGTCGATTGATTTGCATTCATGAAAAGAATTTAGTTATTTTAAAAACAAAAGAAAAAGATTTTAACAGTAGCTATTTCACACTTTAATTTTTCCCACCAAAAAAATTCAATTAACTTTTTGCATTCCTTTTGTCTTGTATAGGAAATCAAAAAGGGGATTGGTGGTACTTGATAGGACAACCAAAGAAGGGAGATTCGGCCATTATACCAAGGAAACCTCACACTTGTCTTCAATAGGAGTATCTTTGAAAGTGTTGTCATGCAATGGGAGTTGGATAGCCTTGGAGACCAAACCAAGACCCTTATAAAAGAGATAATCCTTGTGCTCATCCAATGCCAAACCCCAACCGTCCATTGATAAACCACTATTTTATGGTTTATCTTGTGCTCAATTGAGTGGATTTTATCAACTCTTTACCCACTTATTCATACTATTTGCATGGTTTTATTTTTTCCTTCCAGATTTTATGCTATGAATGAAAACATGCTTCTTTGGGCTTTAAATTTGCTATGTTTAATCCTCTCTTATTACCATCCAATTTTCTAAGGCAGAATGACTTAAGGGATGAAAAAGGAAACATACTAAAAGGAAAGGAGAAAGCAAAACGGAGCTTTAAGGAGACTGGTATCCACGCGATCGCATGGACGACGCGATCGCGTGCCAGAAGCAAAGATTCAGTGACGTGGCCGCATGACTGACGCGACCGCGCGCCTTAAGCAGAACGCACATGACGCGGTCGCATGACTGACGCAACCGCATGGCAAGGAAAAGCTCCGAATGACGCGACCGCGTGACCCACGCGGACGCGTGACAGAGCCCACGCACTAGAAAATTACAGAACACGCCCCAGCGAGTTCTAAACCCCTTTTTGGCCCAAAACCAAGTCCAGAAAGCATAGACCAGAGGTTATAAAGTGGGGGAATGCATCCATTCAGAAGAATGCCTCTCATAATTTACTTTTCGTGTTTTAGATGTAGTTTTGGAGAGAGAGGTTCTCTCCTCTCTCTCTCTCTTAGGATTTAGGACTTCTCTTTCTAGAGTGACTCTCGATCCAGGTTTAATATTCCTTTTTACTATTTAATTTCTCTTTTATATTTTGATTGCTCTAAAGGGTGCAAAATTGGCATTAGACGCCCAGTGGATGGCCAATTCTAGCGTCCAAATGTCAGAAAAGGGTGAAAAATTGGCGTTAAATGCCCATGCAGCCCCCAATCATGGCGTTCAAACGCCAATGAGGGGTCAGACACTTGCAAGTGCTGATAACAACCCCCTTAAGCAGGCTTCTCCAACCACCTCTGTAGGGAATAAACGGCAGCAACTAAGGTTGAAGAAAATAAAGCCAAGATGCCTTATTCGCAAAAACACCGCCAAGCGGAACAGGATAAACAATTTGCCCACTTTTCAGATTATCTCAAGACTCTTGAAATAAAAATCTCATTTGCAGAGGCACTTGAGCAAATACCCTCTTATGCTAAGTTCATGAAAGAATCTTAAATCATAAGAAGGATTGGAGAGAAACTGAAAAAGTTTTCCTCACTGAAGAATGCAGTGCAGTCATTCTGAAAAGCTTACCAGAGAAGATTAAAGATCCTGGAAGCTTTATGATACCATGCACATTAGAGGATGCTTGTACAAAAACAGCTCTATGTGATCTTGGGGCAAGTATCATCCTGATACCTGCATCCTAGTGCGGTGTTTCTAACCACAGACTAACCGGCAAGTGCACCGGGTCGTACCAAGTAATACCTTACGTGAGTAAGGGTCGATCCCACGAGGATTGACGGATCAAGAAATAATAGTTGGTTAAACCACTTAGTTAGGCAAACAGAAAAGAGTGTTTGGTATTTAAAGAGCATTAAACAGTAATTAAGAATTTCAAAAAGCAAGCAGCAAATGGGTTGTGAAATATATATAGGGAAACCGTTAAGGCTTTAGAGTTATCTATTTTCCGGATTGATTTTTCTTACTAAATATTTTAATCATGCAAGATTTAATTCATGGAAAACTATATGTGACTAGAACCTAATTCCTTAAACCTTCCTAGTCTCCTCTAAAATTCATTAACTGCCAATTCCTTGGTCAATTAATTCCAATTAGAAGGTGATTATCAAATTCCAATTTATATGCCACAAGAATCCTAATTATCCAAAAATAAGGGGATTATATGTCACGTATCCCGTTAAATACAAACAATTAAAAATTCAGGATAAGATATTTTCAAGCTGTTGTTCAAGTAAAGAGCTTTTCCAAGTTATACAAGAACTCAATTAGAACATAGGTCATTCTTCTGTTCCACCCAAATTCATAAAATTAAGAACGAAAACAATGATTGAAATATAAATCAAAACATGAATTAAATTAGAAAGAGCAAATGAATCAATCCATACAAATAGACAAAGCTCCTAACCTTAACAATGGAGGGTTAGTTGCTCATGGTTCAGAGAAGAAAATAAGGATTCTGATAAAATGTATTTTTGGTAGTCTTGAATGGAATGAAAAGTTCAATGTTGCATACCTTTTATATCTAATCCTAATAGATTTGAAATCTAATTATCTAAAATTAAAAATAATACCTTTTCCTAAAAAAATAGAATTTAAATTTAAATCAGAATAATCAGCAGGTCTTCCATTGATGGGTGGGGACCACATGTTTTGTCCATTCTGCAGCTTCTAATATGTATTTTCTGGGCTAAAAACTGGGTCAAAACAGCCTAGAAATCGCCCCCAATATTTTTTTCTGTGTTTTCTGCACGTGGCGCCTGTCATGCATATGCGTCAATCACGCATACGCGTCGATGGTCTTTTACGCAAGTCACGCGGACGCGTCGGTCACGCACACGCATCGCTTAGCAAATCTTCAAATCACGCGTACGTATCAGTCACACGCACGCATCACTCCTCGCTGCCATCTCCTTTGATTCTTGTGCCGCAGAAACTCCATCAAATCTAGCTGAATGCTACCTAAAATAAACAAAATTGCAAAAGACTCAAAGTAGCATTCATAATGGCTAAAAGATAATTAATTCTTTATTAAACTCAATAAATTAGCTGCAAATTCAATAGGAACAGATAGGAAAGATGCTCACGCATCACATCCACTATCAAAAAGCTTGGTTTGACTGAAGAAGTCAAACCAACCCGGATATGCCTCCAACTTGCTGATGGCTCCACTAAAATTCCATCAGGCGTAATTGAGGATATGATTGTCAAGGTTGGGCCATTTGCCTTTCTCACTGACTTTGTGGTGCTTGAAATGGAGGAGCACAAGAGTGCAACTCTCATTCTAGGAAGACCTTTCCTAGCAACTGGACGAACCCTCATTGATGTCCAGAAAGGGGAGGTGACCCTGAGAGTCAATGCGGATGAGTTTAAGTTGAATGTTGTCAAAACTATGCAGCATCCAGACACCCCAAACGACTGCATGAGCATGGATATTATTGACTCTCTGGTGGAAGATGTTCAGCCTGATCTAGAGGAACCAAAGAAAACAAAAGAACCTCTAAAAACTCTTGAGGATGATGAGAAGCCTCCTAAACCCGAGCTCAAACCACTACCATCATCCCTGAAATATTCATTTCTAGGAAAGGATGACACTTTTCCCATGATCATAAGCTCTGCTTTAGAGCCACAGGAAGAGAAAGCACTAATTCAAGTGCTAAGGACACACAAGACAGCTCTTGGGTGGTCCATAAGTGATCCTAAGGACATTAGCCAGCCAGATGCATGCACAAGATCCTATTGGAGAATGATGCTAAGCCAGTGGTTCAACCACAGAAGCGGCTAAATCCAGCCATGAAAGAAGTGGTGCAGAAAGAGGTCACTAAGTTACTAGAGGCTGGGATTATTTATCTTATTTCTAATAGCCCCTGGGTGAGCCCTGTCCAAGTTGTCCCCAAGAAGAGAGGCATGACAGTGGTTCATAATGAAAAGAATGAACTGGTTCTTACAAGAACAGTTACATGGTGGCGTATGTGTATTGACTACAGAAGGCTCAATACAGCCACCAGAAAGAATCATTTTCCTTTACCATTCATAGACTATATGCTAGAGAGACTAGAAAGTCATGATTACTACTATTTTTTGGATGCCTATTCAGGTTACAACCAAATTGCAGTAGATCCCCAAGACCAAGAGAAAACAGCATTCACATGTCCATCTGGAGTATTCGCCTACCGAAGGATGCCATTTGGACTGTGCAATGCACCTGCAACCTTTATGATATGCATGCTCTCTATCTTCTCTAATATGATAGAGAAATTTCTGGAAGTCTTCAAGGATGACTTCTCAGTATTTGGAGACTCATTCAGCTCCTGTCTTAACCATCTAGCACTTGTTCTGAAAAGGTGCTAAGTGACTAACCTGGTTTTAAATTGGGAAAAATGTCACTTTATGGTGACTGAAGGAATTGTCCTTGGGCACAAAATTTTGAACAAGGGAATAGAGGTGGATCAAGCTAAGGTAGATGTAATTGAAAAATTACCACCACCTGCCAATGTTTAGGCAATCAGAAGCTTTTTGGGACATGCAGAATTCAATAGGAGGTTTATAAAGGATTTTTAGAAAATTGCAAAACCTCTGAGAAATCTGCTAGCCGCTGACACACCATTTGTCTTTGACACATAGTGTTTGTAGGCCTTTGAGACTCTGAAAGCTTGGCTGGCCACAGCACCAGTCATTTTTGCACTAGACTGGACATTACCATTTGAACTAATGTGTGATGCCAGTGACCATGCCATTGGTGCAGTATTAGGACAGAGGCATGACAAGCTTTTGCATGTCATTTATTATGCTAGTCGTGTTTTAAATGACGCACAGAAGAATTATACAACCACAGAAAAGGAGTTGCTTGCAGTGGTTTTTGCCATTGACAAGTTTAGATCCTATTTAGTAGGATCAAAAGTGATTGTGTACACTGACCATGCTACTCTAAAATATCTCCTCACAAAGCAAAATTCAAAACCCAGACTCATAAGATGGGTGTTGCTTCTGCAAGAGTTTGATATAGAAATAAGAGACAAAAAAGGGACAGAAAACCAAGTACCTGATCACCTGTCCCAGATACAACGAGTAGCAGGAACGTCCCTCCCTCCTACTGAGATCTCTGAAACTTTTCTGGATGAGCAATTGTTTGCCATTCAGGAAGCTTCGTGGTTTGCAGACATTGCAAACTATAAAGCTCAGTAAAGTCAAGCTATTAACAGTAAAGAAGCACTTATTGGGAGGCAACCCAATCTTATTTATCTATGTTAATTACTTTTTTATTTCATTTTCCATTGTTATTTTATGTTTTCTTTAGGTTAATGATCATGTGGAGTCATCAAAACAGCTGCAGAATTAAAGTAGAATAAAAAATAGCATCAAAAACAGCACACCATGGAGGACAGGCTTATTAGCGTTTAAACGCCTGTAAGGATAGCAGAATGGGCGTTTAACGCCTAGTCTAGCAGCATTCTGGGTTTTAAAATGCCAGAATTGGCAGCCAGAGTGGCGTTTAAAGCCAGAAAGGGCTGACTGGTATCTGGCTGGCGTTAAACGCCAGAAAAGGACACCAGCCTGGTGTTTAACGCCAGGAAAGGTAGCAGAACTGGCGTTTAACACCAGATTTGGCACACAGTGGGCGTTTAAATGCCAGGAAGGTGCAGGGATGAGAATTTCTTGACACCTCAGGATCTTTGAACCCTACAGGATCCCCACCTACCCCACCTCACTCTCACTCTTCTCCACACCTTTCCATAACACTATTCCCCAACACCCACCTACCTCACCATTCACATTCAAACCATTTCCCTTCCAAACCCACCCATTCTCCACACGGTTACCCTCTCTCCCTTACCCTATAAATAACCCTCCTTACCACCTTCCATTTCACACATCTCCAACACATAATCCCTTTGGCCGAATTTCCACACACCTCCATCTCCTCTATTTCTTCTTTTCATCCTTCTTTCTTTCTTCTTTTGCTCGGGGACGAGCAAACCTTTTAAGTTTGGTGTGGAAAAAGCGTTGTTTTTTGTTTTCCATAACCATTAAAGGAACCTAAGGCCGGAGAAACCTTTAGAAAGAGGAAAGGGAAGGCAGTGGCTTCCACCTCCGAGTCAAGGAAGATGGAGAGATTCATCTCAAGAGCCCATCACTGAAAAGAGGATGGAGCAAACAAGAGAGCCCACTCATGGACCTCAACAAGAGTATGAGGAAGTCCCTCATTAAGAAATCTTGAGATGCCTCAAGGGATGCATTTTTCTCCACACAACTATTGGGAGTAACTCAACACCTCTTTAAGAGATTTGAATTCCAACATGGAGCACCAAAGATCCATGAGGGAAGAGCAACAAAGGCAAGAAAGAGATATTGAGGAGCTTAAGCACTCCATAGGATCTTCAAGATGAAGAACTAGCCGCCATCACTAAGGTGGACCCGTTCTTTAATTTTCTTGTTATTCGTTTTTCTGTTTTTCGTTTCTTATGCTTTATATTTTGTCTATGTTTGTGTCTTTATTACATGATTATTAGTATCTAGTGTCTATGCCTTGAAGCTATGAATGTCCCATGAATCCTTCACCTTTTTTAAATCAAAAATGTTTTTAATTGCAAAAGAACAAGAAGTATCTGAATTTCGAATTCTATCTTGAACTTAGTTTAATTATTTTGATGTAGTGGCAACAATTTTTGTTTTCTGAATGAATGCTTGAACAGTGCATATTTTTGATAGTGAAGTTCATGAATGTTAAAATTTTTGGCTCTTGAAAGAATAATGAAAAAAGAGAAATGTTATTGATAATCTGAAAAATCATAAAATTGATTCTTGAAGCAAGAAAAAGTAGTGAAAAATAAAAAGCTTGGAAAAAATAAATGGCGAAAAAATAAAGAAAAAAAAGGAAGAAAGAAAAAGAAAAAGCAAGCAGAAAAAGCCAATAGCCCTTTAAACCAAAAGGCAATGGTAAAGAGGATCCAAGGCTTTGAGCATTAAGGGATAGAAGGGCCCAAGGGAATAAAATCCCAGCCTAAACGGCTAAATCAAGTTGTCCCTGACCATGTGCTTGTGTCATGAAGATCCAAGTGAAAAGCTTGGGAATGAGTGGTTAAAGTCGTGATCCAAAGCAAATGAGTGTGCTTAAGAACTCTGGACACCTCTAACTGGGGACTCTAGCAAAGCTGAGTCACAATCTGAAAAGGTTCACCCAGTTATGTGTCTGTGGCATTTATGTATCCGGTGGTAATACTAGAAAACAAGATATGTTTAGGGTCACGACCAAGACTCATAAGTAGCTGTGTTCAAAAATCAACATACTGAACTAGGAGAATCAATAAAACTATCTTAATTTTGAGTTCCTATAGATGCCAATCATTCTAAATTTCAAATGATAAAGTGAGATGCCAAAACTGTTCAGAAGCAAAAAAGCTACAAGTCCCGCTCATCTAATTTGAACTAAGCTTCATTGATATTTTGGGATTTATTGTATATTCTCTTCTTTTTATCCTATTTTGTTTTTAGTTGCTTTGAGACAAGCAACAATTTAAGTTTGGTGTTGTGATGAACGGATAATTTATACGCTTTTTGGCATTGTTTTAGGTAGTTTCTAGTATGTTTTAGTCAGTTTTTAGTATATTTTTATTAGTTTTTATGCAAAGTTTACATTTCTAGACTTTACTATGAGTTTTTATGTTTTTTTGTGATTTCAGGTATTTTCTGGCTGAAATTGAGGGACTTGAGCAAAAATCTGATTCAAAGGCTGAGAAAGGACTGCAGATGCTGTTGGATTCTGACCTCCCTGCACTCGAAGTAGATTTTCTGGAGCTACAGAAGCCCAATTGGCGCGCTCTTAACTGCGTTGGAAAGTAGACATCTTTGGCTTTACAGCAATGTTTTATAGTCTATACTTTTCTCGAGATTTGATTGGCCAAACTGGCATTTAAATGCCTACCAGAGACCCTTTTTTGGCATAAAATGCCAGAACTGGCACCAAAACTGGAGTTAAACACCCAAACTGGCATCCAAGCTGGCGTTTAACTCCAAAAATGGCACATGCACGTGAAAGCTAGGAAGCTCAGCCCAAACACTCACCAAGTAGGCCCCAGAGGTGGATTTCTGCACTTTCTGCATCTAGTTACTCATTCTCTGTAAACCTAAGTTACTAGTTTAGTATAAAAACTACTTTTAGAGATTTATTTTGTAACTTATGACATTTTTGACAAATCCTATTATATCTTTGACAGTATGAACCTCTAACTTATGACATTTTTGTAACACATGTGCATCATCTCTTATAATAACTTTTGACACAAAGACATCTTTATACCATCTATAATCAGAAATGGTTGGACATCTTAAATTCATTAATTAGTTTCTTATCCTATCTTTAAAAGTACTTGGATCTCCTACAAAATTTTTAATAATGGTATATATTAATGTGGATGTAGCATCTGGTGATTGATCTTCTTGTTTAATGCTATTAATAATTAATTCTTTTTCTTGTGTATTTATATCATACTGCCTCCTTGAAGTAGTCATGGCCTCATAAATATTCCTAAATTCAGTAAGGTTCCTTTGCTGCCTTTGATTTATCTCTATGATTTTGTTGAGGCTGCCCTTCATCTCTTCTTAATGGAATTGGTTTTGTTGCTCCTTCATGTACTCCATACTTCCTTGGAGTTGCTTAATGCTTTCTTGCATTTGATCCAGTTGCTTTTGCTGCTCTCTTAGTTGGCTTACATCCTCTCTCAGGTGGTTTATGTTTCCTTGCGTTTGGTAGATATCTCCTTGCACTTGTTTCCAGTTAAAACATTTAGGAAATTGTTGCACTGATGGTGGAAGTGGCAGATATGGTAGTTGAACAAAGGGCTCTTCATGTTGTGGTGGCCCTTGTGGCTCTTGCACATAAGCCCTGTGTTCCCTAGCTCTTTATTGTAGTGGGTTGATAGCCACCACTTTAGCCATCTTCTTAGTAGTTATTGGCTTATCTTGATCTACCAAAACTTCATCAATCACTTTCTCCACCACAGCTTCATCACACAGCCTTTGGATGATACTTGGGAAGGCCAATCTTGAGCTGTCTTTGGTGCTTTTCAGCACCCTATGGATGTTGTTAATAATCATCTCCCCTACATTAACATTCTCTCCTCTCATGATGCTGTATATAAGCACATCTCTTTCCAAAGTAACCTCCGAAGTGTTGGAGGTAGGGTTGAGGGATCTCCTTACAAAATCCAGCCACCATCTAGCTTGGGGGCTTAAGTCTCTTCTCCTCAATTGGTTTGGCCTTCGATCCTTGTCGTTGATCTATTGCACATTAAGAACACAAATTTCATTCAAAATTTCTTCAAATCCAGGATCTTGTGCACTTCACCATCAACATTCTATCTATGTTGGAGGGGCTATAGTCAATAGTCTTCCCCTTCACATAGCTTTGATAATCATAGGGTTGTCCAAGCGGTGGCATAGCATTGGCATAGAATTCCCTAACCAAGATTTCCACCACCTTCTTTGGTGGGTTGCACAAGAGTGCCCATCCTCTGTTGTTGATCTCTATGTACTCATTCCTCCCTAATTGAAAACCAACTTCGAGAATGATTTGTCTCTTACTTACCCACCCATAGAATTGGTTTTGGTGGAAGGGTGAGAGGAACTTATACTCATTAAAGCTTGATGATCCAGAGCCATTTTCCTTGGTCTTTCTTTTCTTTGATGAGGAGGCTTTTGGTGGTGCTATTTGTATGAGGAGAGAGGGTTTGAAAGGGTGATGAAAATTTAAAGAAGTAAAGAAAGAGAGTAGAGCAAAGGTTTGCTCCAACACCAAACTTAGGACTTGATTGTCCCAATCAAGAGAATAAGAATGAAGAGGAAAAGAAAAGAGAAAACAAGAAGTGCAGAGAGGTGTTTCGGTTGTGGGGGATGAGGTTTGTAGTGTGGGAAAAGATGGAAAAGTGAGGGGGTTTTATAGTGGTTAAAAGAAGGATTTGGAAGGTGGGAAGTGAAAAGAATTAAATATTTTCCCACTTGGGAGTGGGGCCTAGCATGGGAAGAGGTGCCAACCTCTATCCCTTTAGCTTTCTTCAGGTGTTTGAGTTCCAAAGTGTAAGTATACTTTGACTCCTTGACTTAATGAGCTATCAATGTCATGTGGGCCCCACCTCTTTCCTGAAAATACAATTCGAAACCCCCATCAATAATCACAAAAAAATTGCTTCATATTCCTCTAATTAAAAGGCATTAGATGGAGTATTTTGGGATACCAAACTTAAATTCATTGCATATGGTAAATTGGTTTCATGATTGGACTTTAATATGTATATAAAGGGATGTAATAAATTTAATTCTTTCACACTCTTCCACTTCCAATCCCTACGTACACAATAAAGTGATCATTTATGCACCCACCAATTTACTAATTACTTTCAAATCTGAATCAATTGGGCTGTAGCTTATGACTTCCTTATGATGGTGGCCACACAAAACTTAGCTCTTTAGCTAGATTCTCAGCGCAATTAATCAACCTCAATTAGTGTAACATGCTACATTGCACGTCCAGCAAACTAAAAACAAATCAAAGAACTCTCAACTACTTAACCAACACATAGGGTTGTTTATGAACAACCATAAACTACTTCTAAAAAGTAGAAAATTGAAAGGATATGAGTGTTGGGGTGCCTCCCAACTAGCACTTATTTAACGTCACTAGCTTGACATTCCTTCCTCCTTAGTTGAGGTTAAAGTTCACTCTTTGCTCATCCAAAGTGTCTCCCAAATAATTCTTAAGTCTGTGGCCATTGACAGGAAAAGTCCTCTGTGTCTTGTCCTCTATAAGCTCTACATGACCATAAAGAGACACCTTAAGGATTGTGAAGTGTCCAGACCATCTTGACTTTAGCTTCCCTGGAAAGAACTTGAGCCTTGAGTTGTATAGCAACACTTTTTGACCTTCTACAAACTCTCTTCTTGCTAGCTTTTAATCATGCCACCTCTTTACTTTTTCCTTATAAATTTTGGCATTTTCATAAGCTTGATATCTGAATTCTTCTAGCTCATTGAGTTATAGCAATCTTCTTTCCTTAGCAGCTTGATTATCAAAGTTCAACATTTTTAGAGCCCAAAATGCTCTATGTTCAAGCTCCATTGGTAGATGACAAGCCTTTCCAAACACTAATTGGTATGGAGATATACCAATAGGTGTCTTGAAGCCCATAATGCATCATCTAGCTTCTTGGACGAATCTTTTCTTGAGTTTCCAATAGTCTTCTCAAGGATTCTCTTGAGCTCTCTATTTGAAATTTTAGCTTGACCATTGGTTTGTGGATGGTATGGAGTTGCTACTTTGTGCTTGACACCATATTTTAGGAGGAGTGCCTCGAGTTGCTTGTTGCAAAAATGAGTTCTCCCATCACTTATAAGGGCTCTTAGAACCCTAAACTGGCTGAATATATTCTTCCTTAAGAAATTAATCACCACTTTGTTATCATTTGTTGGAGTAGCTATAGCTTCTACCTATTTTGACACATAATCCATAGCCACCAATAGGTAATTGTTTGAATATGAGGGTGGGAATGGTCCCATAAAATCAATCCCCCAAATTTCAAGCAACTCCAACTCCATGATGAATCTATATGGCATCTCATTTTTCTTGGGTAGGTTGCCAGCTCTTTGACATTCATTGCACTTTGTCACAAGCTCTTTTGCATCGTTGAATATTGTTGGCCAAAAGAACCCACACTGCAGCACCTTGGTTGCAGACCTTTCTTCACTAAAGTGTCCTCTTTGTGGATCCATGGCAATGCCAAAGGACCTCTTGTCCTTTCTCATGAGAGATGCACCTTCTCAGAAACCCATTAGCGTACCTTTTGAAAAGATAGGGCTCATCCCAAATATAGTGTTTGGCATCATTGATGAGATTTCTTCTCATTGCTTGTTGATATTGGAAGGTAGCTCTCCAATAGCCTTGAAATTGGCTATATCTGGAAACCAGGGAGCTTCTTGGATCATCATCAACTGTTCATCCGAAAAGCTCTCATTCACTGCAAGGTTGTGTGCTTCTTCTTCCTCAATTGGGATTCTAGATAGGCTGTCAGCCACATTATTTTTTGCTCCACTTCTATCCTTAATCTCAATGTTAAACTCTTGAAGTAGCAAGATCCATCTTATCAGTCTAGGCTTAGATTCTTACTTGGTCAGAAAATATTTAAGAGTTGTATGGTCAGTAAACATAATGACTTTAGAACCAATGAGATATGATCTAAACTTATCAAATGCAAAACCTATAGCAAGGAGTTCATTCTCTATAGTGGTGTAGTTCCTTTGATTTCATTAAGAACTTTGCTAACATAATAGATAAAATATACTAGCTTATCTTTCCTCTGTCCTAAAACAACACCAATAGCAAAATCTGATGCATCACACATCAATTCAAAAGGTAAATCTCAGCTAGGTGGTGCTATAATAGGTGCAGAGAAAAGTCTGTTTTTAAGCTCATCAAAGGCTAGCATGTGTTCTCTATAAAAAATAAAAGGTACATTAGAGATAAGCAAGTTACTTAAGGGTTTAGCAATCTTTGAAAAATCTCTAATAAACCTTTTATAAAACCCAGCATGCCCTAAGAAACTTCTAATTGCTTTGACATTGCAAGGTAGAGATAACTTCTCAATTACTTCCACCTTAGCTTTGTCCACCTCTATGCCTCTTTTAGAGATTTTGTGGCCAAGAACCACCCCTTCAGTGACCATAACATGCCACTTTTTCCAGTTCAAAACTAGGTTGGTTTCTTGACATCTCCTTAGCACCAAAGCAAGGTAGTGCAAGCACTTAGAAAATGAATCACCAAATACAGAAAAGTCATCCATAAACACTTCAATAAACCTTTCAATAATGTCAGAGAATATAGATAGCATGCACCTTTGGAATGTTGCAGGTGCATTGCACAATCCAAAGGACATTCACCTATACGCAAAGACTCCATAAGGACAAGTAAAGGAAGTCTTCTTTTGGTCTTTAGGGTCTACTACAATCTGATTGTAGTTTGAGTATCCATCTAAGAAATAGTAGTATTCATGTCCGGTAAGCCTCTCTAGCATTTGATCCATGAAGGGTAGAGGAAAATGGTCCTTTATTGTAGCTTCATTGAGCTTCCTATAATCTATGCACATCCGCCACCGAGTTACTGTTCTTGTTGGTATTAATTCATTTCTTTCATTTGGCACAATAGTGACTCCTCCCTTCTTAGGAACTACTTGTACTGGGCTCACCCAAGGGTTTTCTGAGATTGGGTAGATCACCCCTGCTTGCCACAATTTCAGCACCTCTTTTTGCACCACTTCATTCATTATTGGATTTAGTCTTCTTTGTGGCTGTCTTGAAGGCTTAGCACCTTCCTCAAGAAAGATTTTATGCATGCACATTGAAGGACTAATCCCTTTCAGATCTGAAATTGTCCACCCTATGGCATCCTTGTGTTGCCTCAGCACCTTGATAAGATCCTCTTCTTGCTCTTTACTCAAGCTTAAATTGATGATTACTGGGTATGTGTCATTGATGATTGGATTTTTGATGGTATAGAATTTCACTAATGAAATCTCGTTGTAAAGTATAGTTTCTAAACCAACAATAATCCTTTCATACAAAAGATTTTTTGTCACTAAAACAAACCCCTAAAATTATAAACCGAAGTATTTAAACCTCGGGTCGTTCTCCCTAGGAATTGCAATAAAGTGTCTCGTTATTGGTTATGAGATATTTAGGGGTTTTTGAGATTTTAGACAAGAAATATAAATGGCAAAGAAAATAAACTAACAACTAACAAAGCTCTTGACAAGATATGAGAACTACAAGTCATATCCTAGTTATCCTCCTCAATTGTGACCACAAATTGTTCATTGTTCCCACTTAGTTAACCTCTAACCATGGAGGAAAGTCAAGTGGATGAATCAATTTGATTCCTCAAATCCTAATAAACTCCTAAAGGAAAGACTAGCTTTAGAGGCATTCAAATTAATTAGCAACTTCTAATTATCAATCAACAAAGGAATTAGATAACTCAAGAGTCTCTAATTACTCAACCAAAGCCAAGAGGAATAAAATCTACACTAAAACTAAAAGAAGCATTTTATCAAACACATAAGAGGCATAGAGGGAAAGCACATAAAATCTACAATAAGACTAGAATCTAACAACAATTATTGAAAGGAATTAACAACAACAACCAAAAGAAACACAATTATTATGAATTGCCTCAAATTGAATTGAAAGAAAAGTAGAAGAAGCAAGAGTAGATCTAAAACAAAGTATAAAAACAACATAAAGGAATTACAACAAAAGAATGGAAGAATCATAAATGCAACAACAAAGAATTGAGAAGAAGAGTAGAAGAGAGCATGAATGAAAACCTAGATATAAGAACTAAACCTAATCCTAATCCTAATCCTAGAGAGAAGTGAGAGCTTATCTCTCTAGAAACTAACTCTAAACTAATCATAATGAGTGTGAATGATTGAATCCCTCTTTGCTCTTCAATCCTTGGCTTTAAATAGCAGTTTAGGCGCCAAAGTTGGTTGGGATTGGGCCCCACAACTCTTGAGAATTCGTTGGGTGTGAATACACTTAAAAATCAAGTATCAGCATCGACGCGTACGCGCACAGCATGCGTACGCGTCCATGGGCCATTTCGCAAGGTGCGCGTTAGTGCCAGCTGCGCGCGCGCATCCATGGGCGAGTTCAATTATTTGGCTTTTCATGATTTCTCCACTTTGCATGCTTTCCTCTTCACTCCTTTGATCCATTCCTAGCCTTTTCAATCTGAAATTACTAACAAACACATCAAGGCATCTAGTGGAATCAAAAGGAGATTAAAATCATCAAGTTAAAGGCCTAGAAAACATGTTTTCACATCTAAGAACAAATACGGAGACAATCACAAAATCATGCTAATTCATTGAATAAATATGGGTAAAAGGTATTAAAATCTCCAAAAATCAATACAAGATAAATCCTAAAAAGGGGTTTATCAACCTCACCACACTTAAACCAAGCATGTCCTCATGCTTAAACCAAGAATGATGTAAGGGTATGGCATTTATTCAATGGAAACTAACTAAATACAATCTGCCTATATGCAACTATCTAAATGAATGTAATTGCTTGGTCAAAATAAATTAATTCCCAAGAAGCATATATGCACAAGGGCTAAGGGCTAGCAAGTCGAATCCACAATTTGATTGAGTTATTAAATATTTTTACAAACTTGCATGAAGAGTGATACTTATAAATGGAAACATGTAATTGAGCATCAAACCCTCATCAGATGTGTTTGCGCTCTATTCGCTCAAGTGTTTAGGGTTGATTCTCTCAATTCTTCTCTATTTCATGCTTTCTAAGATTTGTTTTTCTTCTAACAATCAACATACATTTCATGCATGCATACACATATCATGAGGTCTTTTCATTGGTTGTAATGGGGCTAGGGTTAAGGTAGGATGCATATTTGGTCAAGTGAGCTTAAAATTTGAATCTTTGATAAGCTTAAACTTCCCACCTAACCTATGACATCCTATACAATTCAAAGCTAACCTAACTACCCATTTTCTCACTTTTTCACATACTCATGCATTTTTTTCTTGATCATAACACATATGCATTGACTTTTATTGAACTTTGCTTTGGGGCATTTTGTCCCCTTTTTTATTACTTTTCTTTTCTTTTTTTTCTTTCTCTTTTTTTTCCTTTCTATATTATTTTTTCTTTTTTCTTTTATTTTGTTTTTCTCATTTTTTTTCTTTCTTTCAAATTATATACAAGAACATCAATGCATAAGGTCTATACATTTTATCAATACATGAGCATGTACCCAATTTCCCAATGTCCCAAGTTTTTCACACTTGAATGATACTCACACACACTAGCCTAAGCTAATCAAAGATCCAAATTAAGGACATTTATTGTTTTTCGCTTTAAGGCTTGTAATGTGCTAAATTAAAGAACAAAGTGGGTTAATCGTAGACTCAAATTGGCTAACAATGGAAGATCAAAGGTAAGGCTATTTGGGTAAGTGAGCTAATGAAATGATGGCCTCAATCATATAAATGCATGTATACACAAAATAATGGACATAGAGAATCAAACAAATCAAATATTACAATCATAGAAAGAGAATAATGCACACAAGAAGGAAAAATAAGTGGTTATAAGATGTAACCACACAATTAGGCTCAAGTCTCACAAGCTTTTGTTCTTAGCTCAAAAACATGATCCACAATATATATAATTCAAGCAAGTTCTATGAAAAGTTTTCACTCAAATCAATTGAGGTGCCCTATACATAGAGATCTTGAAAATTTTCATTATTTTGACTAAGCTTATTGTGTGTACATATGCAAAAATAAGAAAATGCAAGTAAAAATCCTAAAATCCTAGAATAAAATGCAAAAGTGTTGGAATTTGAAACTTGTCACCCAAAATCGCCGATCAGTCGGACGACCTCCCCACACTTAAAAGTTTGCACAGTCCTCGGTGCATTCAAACATGAGCAAGGGGGTACGGCAACTCTCCGGATTGCTACCTTTAGCTAATAGGTCAACCAGTGCTGCGTGTTCTTTGTCTTGCTTCCTTTATTGCTTGTGGTGCATCCATCATGAAAAATAAAAATATAACACCCTAAGATGAGAAAACAAAAGCAAGGAAGCATAATTGTTGGAATGAGGTAAATCACTAGAATTGAGTGAGTGAATTGGTGTGACATTTATGAAAATAGGGATGTGAGTTCTAAATTAGGCGCCTTTTAGAACACTCATTAACACAAAAGTAATGTCACAAAAGAAGTATACACTTCACTTATCCTAGTGTGCTTGAGATGCTTTAAGTAAACTTGTAAGGTAAAACAAGCATTGAAGAAGCATGAAAGCATTCAAGTCAAACACATATGGATGCATATAATCATAACACAAGGCATTAATGTAAATGCACAACATCATCCATCAAGAGGTTGCCTAATCACAGAATAATGCTCAAATCACATGGTGGCCAAATCATGTAATTCAAGAAGAGTTACAAGCTCGAAGGCAATTCTCATCACTTGGAATTCTTAAAATGTGAGCATGTAAACTAAAAACCAAGTAGCAAAATATAACCTCAATAATAGAATCCAACAATGATTATCTAAAAACATTCATGATAAAATAGCATTTAGGCAATAAAGGGGCAGCAATGCATAGTAAACAAAGTCAATAATCCAACACTTATAATGAAAAGAAGAAAATAAAATGAAAACTAAACTAAAACTAACTAATTAACTAGCCAACTAACTAATTAACTAACTAAAATAAATAGTTATCAATGGTGTTTAGAAGTGTTGGATGAGGGGTAGGAGAAGGGAAGAAGAAAGGAGAAGGAAAGAAATGGAAAAAGGAGAAGAAAGGGAATGCTTGAAATAAGGGAATCCGCGCGTACGCACCCATGGCGCGCGCGCATGATGGTGCAATGGATGCGACGCATACGCGTACAGAGTGCGTCCGGATCGATGGTTTATTCTTAGCATGGCGCGTACTCCGCAGGTGTGCGTACGCGCGTGTGGGTTTATGCCAAAGGCACAACGTTGGCGCAGCGTGGGCATAACTCTCTTGAAAATGTACCAGGAGGGCAAGTGGCACTATCAGCGCGCGCGCGCACGGTGCGCTTGCGCATCAATCCGCAAGTTGCCAAAAAGGCACGTACGTGCCAGGTGTGCATACGCACGAATTGGTTTGTGCCTTAGGCCCAACTTTCGCCCAGTGCAGGCTGATGAGCGGATAATTTATACGCTTTTTGGCATTTTTTTAGGTAGTTTTTAGTAGGATCTAACTACTTTTAGGGATGTTTTTATTAGTTTTTATGCAAAATTCATATTTCTGGACTTTACTATGAGTTTGTGTGTTTTTCTATGATTTCAGGTATTTTCTGGCTGAAATTGAGGGACCTGAGCAAAAATCTGATTCAGGCTAAAAAAGGACTGCTGATGCTGTTGGATTATGACCTCCCTGCACTCGAAATATATTTTCTGGAGCTAAAGAACTCCAAATGGTGCGCTCTCAACTGCGTTGGAAAGTAGACATTTAGGGCTTTCCAGAAATATATAATAGTCCATACTTTATTTGAGTTTAGATGATGCAAACTGGCGTTCAACGCCAGTTCCATGCTGCATTCTGGAGTAAAACGCTAGAAACACATCACAAACCAGAGTTAAACGCCAAAAACACGTTACAACTTGGCGTTTAACCCCAAGAGAAGCCTCTGCATGTGTAAAGCTCAAGCTCAGCCCAAGCACACACCAAAGTGGGGCCCGGAAGTGGATTTCTGCACTTAGACTTATTTCTGTAAACCCTAGTAGCTAGTTTAGTATAAATAGAACTTTTTACTATTGTACTAAGCGTCTTGTCTTTGGATGGATCTTTAATCAGTGTATGCAATTTTAGACATTCATGGGGGCTGGCCATTCGGCCATGCCTGGACCATCACTTATGTATTTTCAACAGTGTAGTTTCTACACACCATAGATTAAGGTGTGGAGCTCTGCTGTTCCTCGAGTATTAATGCAATTACTATTATTCTTCTATTAAATTTAGCTTATTCTTATTCTATGATATTCGCTACACTTCAACATGATGAATATGATGATCCGTGACACTCATCATCATTCTCACCTATGAACGCGCGTGCCTGACAACCACTTCCGTTCTACCTTAGATTGAGCGTGTATCTCTTGAATTTCTTAATCAGAATCTTTGTGGTATAAGCTAGAATTATTGGCAGCCATTCCTAAGATCCAGAGAGTCTAAACCTTGTCTGTGGTATTCCGAGTAGGATCTGAGATGGGATGACTGTGACGAGCTTCAAACTCGTGAGTTTTGGGCGTAGTGACAGACGCAAAAGAATCACTGGATTCTATTCCAACATGATTGAGAACCGACAGATGATTAGCCATGCTGTGACAGAGCATTTGGACCATTTTCACTGACAGGATGGGAAGTAGCCATTGACAACGGTAACACCCTACATACAGCTTGCCATAGAAAGGAGTAAGAATGATTGGATGAAAGTAGTAGGAAAGCAGAGATTCAGAAGGAATAAAGCATCTCCATACACTTATCTGAAATTCCCACCAATGATTTTCATAAGTATCTCTATCTCTATTTTATGCTTTATTTATCTTTATATTCAAAAACCATTATAACTATTTGAATCTTCCTAACTGAGATTTACAAGATGACCATAGCTTGCTTCATACCAACAATCTCCGTGGGATCGACCCTTACTCACATAAGGTTTATTACTTGGACGACCCAGTGCACTTGCTGGTTAGTTGTGCAAAGTTGTGACAAAGTGTGATTCACGTTTGAGAGCTCCAAGTCTTTGGCGCCATTGTTGATGATCACAATTTCGTGCACCAAGTTTTGGCGCCGTTGCCGGGGATTGTTCGAGTTTGGACAACTGACGATTCATCTTGTTGCTCAGATTAGGTAATTTTCTTTTCAAAAAGTTTTCAAAAAATCTTTCAAAAAATTTTTATTTTATTTTTTTTAAAAGAAATTTTTGAAAAACCCAAAAAATTAATAAAATCATAAAAACCAAAAATATTTTGTGTTTCTTGTTCGAGTCTAGTGTCAATTTTTAAGTTTGGTGTCAATTGCATGTTTTTAAAAATTTATGCATTTTTTGAAAACTCATGCATGGTGTTCTTCATGATCTTTAAGTTGTTCTTGACAAGTCTTCTTGTTTGATCTTCATATTTTCTTGTTTTGTGTCTTTTGTTTTTCATATGCATTTTTGTATTCATAGTGTCTAAGCATTAAAAATTTCTAAGTTTGGTGTCTTGCATGTTTTTTTCTTTTCTTGAAAATTTTCAAAAATAAGTCTTGATGTTCATCTTGATCTTCAAAGTGTTCTTGGGGTTCATCTTGACATTCATAGTGTTCTTGCATGCATCATGTGTCTTGATTCATAATTTTCATGTTGTGAGTCATTTTTGTGTTTTTCTCTCTCATCATTAAAAATTTTAAAAATAAAAAAATATCTTTCCCTTATTTCTCTCATAAATTTCGAAATCTTTGGGTTGACTTAGTCAAAAATTTTTAAAATAAGTTATTTCTTGTTAGTCAAGTCAAGATTTCAATTTTAAAAATCCTATCTTTTCAAAATATTTTTCAAAAATAAAATCTTTTTCATTTTTTTATTATTTTTGAAAATTTTAAAAATTGATTTTCAAAATTTTTTTCTTAATTTCATTTCGAAATTACGAAAACTTTACTAACAATTCATGTGATTGATTCAAAAATTTGTTGTTACTTTCTTGTTAAGAAAGATTCAATCTTTAAATTCTAGAATCATATCTTTTAGTTTCTTGTTAGTCAAGTAATCAAATTTTAATTTTAAAAATCAAATCTTTTCCAAAATATCTTTTTCAATCATATCTTTTCAAAATATCTTTTTTAAATCATATCTTTTTCAAAATCAATTTCAAAATCTTTTCTAACTTCTTATCTTTTCAAAAATTGATTTTCAAATCTTTTTCAACTAACTAATTGACTTTTTGTTTGTTTCTTATCTTTTTCAAAACTACCTAACTATTTTTCTCTCTCTAATTTTCGAAAATTCCTTCCTCTTTTTCAAAATTCTTTTAATTAACTAATTGTTTCAAATTTTAATTTTAATTATATTTCTTCTCTCAATTTTCGAAAATCACTAACTATTTTTAAAAAATAATTTTCGAAATTCTCTCCCTCTCATCTTCCTCTATTTATTTATTCATTTACTAACAATTCTCTTCATCTTAAAATTCGAACCCTCATTTCTCTTCTGTGTTCGAATTTTTCTCCTCCTTCTTCTATTCTTTTCTTCTTTTACTCACATAAAGGAATCTCTATAATGTGACATAGAGGACAAGGACATTCTTGTTGAAGCAAATCCTGAACCTGAAAGGACTCTGAAGAAGAAGCTAAGAGAAGCTAAAGCACAACAATCTAGAGAAAACCTTACAGAGAATCTCGAAAAAGAAGACATGGCCGAACCCAATAACAATGGTGGAGGTGCAAGGAGGATGCTTGGTGATTATACTACACCTACTTCCAATTTTTATGGAAGAAGCATCTCAATCCCTGCCATTGGAGCAAACAATTTTGAGCTGAAGCCTCAACTAGTTGCTCTAATGCAACAGAACTGCAAGTTCCATGGACTTCCATCAAAAGATCCCTATTAGTTTTTAACTTAATTCTTGCAGATTCTGTGATACTATTAAGACTAATAGAGTAGATCCTGAAGTCTACAGGCTTATGCTTTTCCCCTTTGCTGTAAGAGACAGAGCTAGAACATGGTTGGACTCACAACCTAAAGATAGCCTGGACTCTTGGGATAAGCTAGTCACAGCCTTCTTGGCCAAGTTCTTTCCTCCTCAAAAGCTGAGCAAGCTTAGAGTGGATGTTCAGACCTTCAAGCAAAAAGATGGTGAATCCCTCTATGAAGCTTGGGAAAGATATAAGCAGTTAACCAAAAAGTGTCCTTCTGACATGCTTTCAGAGTGGACCATTTTGGATATATTCTATGATGGTCTATCTAAGTTCTCTAAGATGTCACTGGACTATTCTACAGGTGGATCCATTCACCTAAAAAAAATGCCTGCAGAAGCTCAAGAACTCATTGACATGGTTGTAAATAACCAATTCATGTACACCTCTGAGAGGAATCCTGTGAGTAATGGGACACCTCAGAAGAGGAGAGTTCTTGAAATTGATACTTTGAATGCCATATTGGCTCAGAACAAAATGTTGACTCAGCAAGTCAACATGATTTCTCAGAGTCTGAATGGATGGCAAAATGCATCCAACAGTACTAAAGAGGCATCTTCTGAAGAAGAAGCTTATGATCCTGAGAACCCTGCAATGGCAGAGGTGAATTACATGGGTGAACCCTATGGAAACACTTATAATTCTTCATGGAGAAATCATCCAAATTTCTCATGGAAGGATCAACAAAAGTCTCAACAAGGCTTTAATAATGGTGGAAGAAACAGGTTTAGCAATGGCAAGCCTTTTCCATCATCTTCTCAGTAACAGACAGAGATTTCTGAGCAGAGCCCCTCTAGCTTAGCAAATATAGTCTCTGATCTATCTAAGGCCACTTTAAGTTTCATGAATGAAACAAGGTCCTCCATTAGAAATTTGGAGGCACAAGTGGATCAACTGGGTAAGAAAATCATTGAAACTCCTCCTAGTACTCTCCCAAGCAATACAGAAGAGAATCCAAAAAGAGAGTGCAAGGCCATTGATATTATCAAGATGGCCGAATCTAAAGAGGAAGGGGAGGACGTGAATCCCAATGAGGAAGACCTCATGGGACGTCTCCCAGACAGAAAGGAGTTCCTTATTGAGGACCTAAAGGAATCTGAGGCTCATATAGAGACCATAGAGATTCCATTAAACTTTCTTCTGCCATTCATGAGCTCTGAGAACTATTCTTCCTCTAAAGAGGATGAAAATGTAACTGAAGAGAAATTTGCTCAATATCTAGGAGCCACCATGAAGCTAAATGCCAAGTTGTTTGGTAATGAGACTTGGAAAGATGAACCTCCCTTGCTCATTAGTGAACTAGATACATGGGTTCAGCAAACTCTACCTCAAAAGAAACAAGATCCTGGTAAATTCTTAATATCCTGTACCATAGGCACCATAACCTTTGAGAAGGCTCTGCGTGACCTGGGGTCAAGTATAAATCTTATGCCACTCTCTATAATAGATAAACTGGGGATCTTTGAGGTAAAAGCTGCAAGAATCTCATTAGAGATGACAGAAAAGTCAATAAAACAAGCTTATGGATTGGTAGAGGACGTGCTGATAAAGGTTAAAGGCCTTTACATCCCTGCTGATTTCATAATCTTAGACACTGGGAAGGATGAGGATGAATGCATCATCCTTGGAAGACCCTTCCTAGGCACAGCAAAAGCTGTGATTGATATTGACAGAGGTGAACTAGTCCTTCAATTGAATGGGAACTACCTTGTGTTTAAAGCTCAAGGATCTTTGATGAGCGGATAATTTATACGCTTTTTGGCATTGTTTTTATATAGTTTTTAGTAAGTTTAAGCTACTTTTAGGGATGTTTTCACTAGTTTTTATGATAAATTCACATTTCTGGACTTTACTATGAGTTTGTGTGTTTTTCTGTGATTTCAGGTAAATTCTGACTGAAATTGAGGGATTTGAGCTAAACTCTGAAAAAGGCTGACAAAAGGACTGCTGATGCTGTTGGAATCTGACCTCCCTGCACTCGAAATGGATTTTCTGGAGCTACAGAACTCCAATTGGCGCGCTTTCAACGGCGTTGGAAAGTAGACATCCAGGGCGTTCCAGCAATATATAATAGTCCATACTTTGTTCGAAGAATGACGACGTAACTTGGTGTTAAACGCCAAGTTCATGCTGCTGTCTGGAGTTAAACGCCAGAAAAACGTCATGATCCGGAGTTGAACGCCCAAAACACGTCATAACTCAGAGTTCAACTCCAAGAGATGCCTCAGCTCGTGAATTAATCAAGCTCAGCCCAAGCATACACCAAGTGGGCCCCGGAAGTGGATTTATGCATCAATTACTTACTCATGTAAACCCTAGTAGCTAGTCAAGTATATATAGAACATTTATCTATTGTATTAGATGTCTTTTTGACCACGTTTCATCTTTGATCTCAGTTTTGTTTTATTCTTCATCTTAGGGGATCATTGATCACGTTAGAGAGGGCTGGCCATTCGGCCATGCCTGAACTCTTTGCTTATGTATTTTCAACGGTGGAGTTTCTGCACACCATAGATTAAGGGTGTGGAGCTCTGCTGTACCTCAAGTATTAATGAAATTCTA
>NC_029774.3:70386689-70391811 GCF_000817695.3 Arachis duranensis | reverse complement strand
GTGACGTGCTTCAAACTTTAACCTGCTGGGCGTTAGTGACAGACGCAAAAGAGGGATTCTATTCCAGTAGGAGCGGGAACCAACCGGTGATTAGCCGTACTGTGACAGAGTGCGTGCATTAGTTTTCACTGCGAGGATGGGATGTAGCCATCAGCCATGGGTGATGCCTCCAGGCTGGTTAGCTGTGCGAGTGACAGCCGCACAGGTTATTTCCCCGTGAGGAATGAAAGTAGCCACAGTTGATGGTGAACCCCTATACAAAGCTTGCCATGGAAAGGAGTAAGAAGGATTGAGTAGAAGCAGTAGGAGAGCAGGCGTCCTTGAGCCATACAGCATCTGCATATACTTAACTGATACCTCTACTAATGAATCTGCATAAGTGTTCTATCCCTTTTATTTCTATCCTTTATTTCAATTTTCGAAAAACCCATAAACTATTTTAATCTGCCTGACTGAGATTTACAAGGTGACCATAGCTTGCTTCATACCAACAATCTCTGTGGATTCGACCCTTACTCACGTAAGGTTTATTACTTGGACGACCCAGTACACTTGCTGGTTAGTTGAACGGAGTTGTGAAAATAAACAATGCCCTCAGAGTAAACATCCTACAAGTAGAAAGAACAAGTGATCATAATTTCGTCCACCAATCTTCCTCTGCAACCATGGAAAAGAGGCACGATAGGCTTCTCTCAATACAGAGTTAAAAAAAGCCCCCATAATCAAACTCTAAGTTTAGTGTTGGGAGGCCACAACCAAACTCTAAGTTTGGTGTTGAACCCCCACATTCAAACTCTAAGTTTGGTGTTGGGAGGTCCAAACATTGCTCTGAACGTCTGTGAAGCTCCATGAGAGCTCACTGTCAAGCTATTGACATTAAAGAAGCGCTTATTGTGAGGCAAACCAATTTTTATTTATCCATATTTCTATTGTTCTTTTATGTTTTTATTTATCCACCTTGGCAAGGCTAGCTTTTCCTCATCTCATTTGCCATCTATGCTACTTAGCTGGAGTTGTCATAGAAGGAGACATCCTCATTGAAGAGGACAACCCCATCACTAAGAAGAGGATGGAGCAAACAAGAGAGACTATCCATGGATCTCAAGAGACGCATGAGGAAGCTCATTATCAAGAAATCCCTGAGATGCCTCAAAGGATGCATTTTCCTCCAAACAACTATTAGGAACAACTCAACACTTCTCTAGAAGGATTGAGTCATAACATGAACCAATTAAGGGTGGAACACCAAGAGCACTCCATCATTCTCAATGAGATTAGAGAAGATCAAAGAGCTTTGAGGGAGGAGCAACAAAGGCAAGGAAGAGACATAGAGGAGCTCAAGAACACCATTGGTCCTTCAAGAAGAAGGCGCCACCATCACTAAGGTGGACTCATTCCTTAACTTCCTTGTTCTTATCTCTCTGTTTTTCAGTTTTATGCTATATGTTTGTCTATGTTTTGAGTCTTTACTACATGATCATTAGTATTAAGTAACTATGTCTTGAGGCTATGAATAATTCCATGAATCCTTCACATTTCTTAAATGAAAAAATGTTTTTAATATAAAAGAACAAGAAGTACATGAGTTTCGAATTCATCATTGAAATTAGTTTAATTATATTGATATGGTGACAATACCTTTTGTTTTCTGAATGAATGCTTAAACAATGCATATTTTTTATCTTGTTGTTTATGAATGTTAAAATTGTTGGCTCTTGAAAGAATGATGAACAAAGAGAAATGTTATTGATAATCTAAAAAATCATGAAATTGATTCTTGAAGCAAGAAAAAGCATTGAAAAAGAAGAAGCTTGCGGAAAAAAAAAAGAGAAAGAAAGAGAAAAAAAGCAAGCAGAAAAAGCCAATAGCCCTTAAAACCAAAAGGCAAGGGTAAAAAGGATCCAAGGCTTTGAGCATTAATGGATAGAAGGGCCCAAGGAAATAAAATCCAGGCCTAAGTGGCTAAATCAATCTGTCCCTAACCATGTGCTTGTGTCATGAAGGTCCAAGTGAAAAGCTTGAGACTGAGTGGTTAAAGTCGTGATCCAAAGCAAAAAGAGTGCTTAAGAGCTCTGGACACCTCTAACTGGGGACTTTAGCAAAGCTGAGTCACAATCTGAAAAGTGCTTAGGGCCACGGAAAACAAAGTGCTTAGGGCCACAACCAAGACTCATAAAAGTAGCTGTGTTAAATAATCAACATACTTAACTAGGAGAATTAATAACACTATCTGAACTTTGAGTTCCTATAGATGCCAATCATTCTAAACTTCAAAGGATAAAGTGAGGTGCCAAAACTGTTCAGAAGCAAAAAGCTACAAGTCCCGCTCATCTAATTAGAACTAATATTCATTGATATTTTGGGATTTATAGTATATTCTCTTCTTTTTATCCTATTTGATTTTCAATTGATTGGGGACAAGCAACAATTTAAGTTTGGTGTTGTGATAAGCGGATAATTTATACGCTTTTTCTGTAATTTCTGGTATTTTTTGGCTGAATTTGAGGGACCTGAGCAAAAATCTGATTCAGGCTGAAAAAGGACTACTGATGTTGTTGGATTCTGACCTCCCTGCACTCGAAATAGATTTTCTGGAGCTACAGAACTCCAAATGGCGCACTCTCAACTGCGTTAGAAAGTAGACATCCAGGGCTTTCCCGTAATATATAATAGTCTATAATTTAGTCGAGTTTAGATGACGCAAACTGGCGTTCAGCGCCAGTTCCATGCTGCATTCTGGAGTAAAACACCAGAAACACATCACAAACCAGAGTTAAACGCCAAAAACACGTTACAACTTGGCGTTTTACCCCAAGAGAAGCATCTGCACGTGTAAAGCTCAAGCTCAGCCCAAGCACACACCAAAGTGGGCCTCGGAAGTGGATTTCTGTACTTAGACTTATTTCTATAAACCGTAGTAGCTAGTTTAGTATAAATAGAACTTTTTACTATTGTACTAAGTGTCTTGCCATTAGATGGATCTTTAATCAGTGTATGCAATTTTAGACCTTCATGGAGGCTGGCCATTCGGCCATTCCTGGACCATCACTTATGTATTTTCAACGGTGGATTTTCTACACACCATAGATTAAGGTGTGGAGCTCTGCTGTTCTTCGAGTATTAATGCAATTACTATTATTCTTCTATTCAATTTAGCTTATTCTTATTCTTAGATATTCACTGCACTTCAACATGATGAATGTGATGATCAGTGACACTCATCATCATTCTCACCTATGAACGCATGCCTGACAACCACTTCCGTTCTACCTTAGATTGAGCGCGTATCTCTTGGATTTCTTAATCAGAATCTTCGTTGTATAAGCTAGAATTATTGGCAGCCATTCCTAAGATCCGGAAAGTCTAAACCTTGTCTGTGGTATTCCGAGTAGGATCTGAGATGGGATGACTGTGACGAGCTTCAAACTCGCGAGTGTTGGGCGTAGTGACAGACGCAAAAGAATCATTGGATTCTATTCCAACATGATCGAGAACCGACAAATGATTAGCCGTGCTGTGACAGAGCATTTGGACCATTTTCACTGAGAGGATGGGAAGTAGCCATTGACAACAGTGATGCCCTACATACAGCTTGCCAGAGAAAGGAGTAAGAATGATTGGATGAAAGTAGTAGGAAAGCAGAGATTCAGAAGGAACAAAGCATCTCCATACACTTATCTGAAACTTCCACCAATGATTTACATAAGTATCTCTATCTCTATTTTATGCTTTATTTAACTTTATATTCAAAAACCATTATAACCATTTGAATCCGCCTAACTGAGATTTACAAGATGACCATAGCTTGCTTTATACCAACAATCTCTGTGGGATCGATCCTTACTCACGTAAGGTTTATTACTTGGACGACCCAGTGCACTTACTGGTTAGTTTGCGAAGTTGTGACAAAGTGTGATTCACATTTGATAGCTCCAAGTCTTTGGCGCCATTGTTGATGATCACAATTTCGTGCACCACGGGCCTAACTCTCGGGTTAATGTATGGAAGGTGGAACTTCTCAATCCACGCGTACGCGTGCATGGTGCGTTCGCGTAGGTTGGCGAAAATGCTTGATGCACGCGTACGCGTGGATGGAGCTCTGTTTTTCAAAAAATTTCTCTGTTTTTTCACCAATCCAAGCATTCCAAACCTCCAAACAGCTACCAAAACACCTTAAAACCTTATTTAACACACTAGACTACCAAATAAACTCAACCAACTACTCTAAACATGAAATTAAGCTAATTATACCAAATATTTACAAAAGAGAAAATGAAAAGATATTACCATGGTTGGGTGTCTCCCACCTAGCACTTTTGTTTATTGTCTTTAAGTTGGACTTATGGGGAGCTCCTCTCAAGGTGCCTTGTGCTTGTATTCATCTTAGAACTCCCACCAATGCTTGGTTCTCCATTGTGCCCCTAAATTTGTTATGGATTGAGCCAAGTGTTGATGGAGTTCTTCATAAGCTTGGGGCTCCCAAAGTTGATCCTCTTCTTGTAATCCGGGATCCCACACTTAATTTTCACACCCGTCTTGAAGTTGACCATCATTATTAGTCCATCAGGGTGGTGAATGATGAGCGGATAATTTGTATACTTTTTGGCATTGTTTTTAGTATGTTTTTGATATGATCTAGTTAGTTTTTAGTATATTTTTATTAGTTTTTAGTTAAAATTCACTTTTCTAGACTTTACTATGAGTTTGTGTGTTTTTCTGTGATTTCAGGTATTTTCTGGCTGAAATTGAGGGTCCTGAGCAAAAATCTGATTCTGAGACCAAAAAGGACTGCAGATGCTGTTGGATTCTGACCTCCCTGCACTCGAAGTGGATTTGCTGGAGCTACAGATACCCAATTGGCGCGCTCTCAATGGCGTTGGAAAGTAGACATCCTGGGCTTTCCAGCAATATATGATAGTCCATACTTTGCCCAAGATTTGATGGCCCAAACCGGCGTTCAAAGTCACCTCAAGAAATCCCAGCGTTAAACGCTGGAACTGGCACCCAACGGTGAAACCCTTGCTTAAGCTTGCCATGGAAAGGAGTAAGAAGGATTGGATGAAGACAGTAGGAAAGCAGAGAGACGGAAGGGAAGGCATCTTCATACGCTTATCTGAAATTC
>NC_029774.3:70383945-70385404 GCF_000817695.3 Arachis duranensis | reverse complement strand
TACAAAATCATAAAAACCAAAAATATTGTTGTTTCTTATTGAGACACTAGTCTCATCATAAGTTTGGTGTCAATTGCATGTATTCATTCATGTATCTTAGTGATCTTCAAGATGTTCTTGATGATTTACTTGCTCAGATCTTTGAATTCAATTGACTTGATTGTTTTGTGTGTCTTATATGCATTTTCATTTTGTTAGTGTCAACAGTATACAAACTGCTAAGTTTGGTGTCTTGCATGCATTGTTATTTGATTCTTGTTGCATTTTGGTTTGTTCTTATTATTAAAAATCCAAAAATATTTTTAATTTGTGTCTTTTCAAGTCAATAATACAGAGAATTGAAGACTCAGAACATGCAGCAGAGGAATTGCACAGAAAAAGCTGGGCGTTCAAAACGCCCAGTGAAGAAGGACAGACTGGCGTTTAAACGCCAGCCAGGGTACCTGGTTGGGCGTTTAACGCCCAAAAGGGTAGCATTTTGGGCGTTAAACGCCAGAATGTGCACCATTCTGGGCGTTTAACGCCAGGATGGCTAAAGGGGGAAGATTTTGTTTTCAAATCAATTTATTTTAAGTTTTCAACATCTTTTCAAAATCAAATCTTTTTCAAATCAATTTTTCAATCAAATCTTTTTCAAAAATTAACTTCTTTCCTTTTTCAAGGATACTTACTATCAATTAATGATTTGATTCAACATTTCAAGTATGTTGCCTTTTCTGTTGAGAAAGGTTTAATGATTAAATCATATCTTTTCTTGTTAGTCAAGTTTTTAATTTTCAAAACAAATCTTTTTAAAAACGTTTTCAAATCATATCTTTTACAATTGTTTTCAAATCATATCTTCTTAACCACATCTTCTTCAAAATAGTTTTCAATCAAATCTTTCTGATTTCTAATTTCAAAATCTTTTTCAAAAATCATTTGATTTCTTTTCCCTTTTCATTTTCGAAAATTAATTAGTGTTTTTCAAAATGTTTTCAAAATTTTTCACTTAATTTTCGAAAATGACTTCCCTCCTTCTAATATCCTTCTATTTATGGACTAACACTATCCCTTAATGCAAAATTCGAACTCCATTCTCTCTGATAAGTTCGAATTTTCCACTTCTGTCTTCTACTCTTCTTTTCCTCTGACACCTAAAGGAATCTCTGTACTGTGACATAGAGGATTCCACATTTTCTTGTTCCCTTCTCTTTCTTATGAGCAGGAGCAAAGATAAAGGTATTCTTGTTGAGGCTGATCCTGAACCTGAAAGGACCTTGAAGAGAAAGCTAAGAGAAGCCAAAGCACAACTCTCTTTAGAGCACCTGAACGAACTCTTCAAAGAAGAAGAACAAATGGCAGCCGAAAACAACAACAATGCCAACAATGCAAGGAAGGTGCTGGGTGACTTTACTGCACCTACTCCCGACTTCTATGGGAGAAGCATCTCTATCCCTGCCATTGGAGCAAACAACTT
>NC_029774.3:70363207-70377781 GCF_000817695.3 Arachis duranensis | reverse complement strand
TAAGCTTGCCATGGAAAGGAGTAAGAAGGATTGGATGAAGACAGTAGGAAAGCAGAGAGACGGAAGGGAAGGCATCTTCATACGCTTATCTGAAGTTCCTACCAATGAATTACATAAGTATCTCTATCTTTATCTTTATGTCATTTTCGTTCATCACCATATACATTTGAGTTTTCCTGACTAAGATTTACAAGATGACCATAGCTTGCTTCAATACTAACAATCTCCGTGGGATCGACCCTTACTCACGTAAGGTTTATTACTTGGACGACCCAGTGCACTTGCTGGTTAGTTGTGCGAAGTTGTGTAATGCCATGGTATTGAGCTACCACATTTTTGGAGCCATTACCGGGGATTATGAGAGTTGTGAAAAAGTATTGTTCACAATTTCGCGCACCAGTGAACAAGGTGAATTCTCTATATAGTGGCCAACAATCCTCCTAGACCCATTTATTTGAGCACTACTCCAACCTTTGTATTCAACTCTTAAAGTATCAACCATAATGAGCCTTGATTTGCAACGCCACCCACAAAACCTTTTCCGCTTACGCTTCATCCCACAAAGCTCCCTAAGTTCATCATCCATTTCAAGCAAGCCATACTCAAGTGGGACAATAAAACTAATAGAAATGAGTTTTACCCACTCAAGTGAAGGAGTAGATGGCAACCTAGGCAAAGATGATTCCAAGGTTCTTGACAAAGCGTATTCCACTCCCATCCTTCCATTTTTTTGGACTTCCACCTCTTCACAAGATTTCTCTAATTCAATCCTTTGTTCATCAATACTATCTAAGCCTTTTCCCTTAATCAAACTATAATTAGGAGGGTGAAAGAAGTTTACCTCCACAATATTTTCCATCTCATCGGGAGAAGGTTCTTCAAGTTCAAAGGATCTACCACCACTAGAATTTGATGCTTGCTCTTTATTGCGATGGGAACTCAATTCTTGTTCTATCCCATCCAAGTCTTCATATGGAATATGCCTTGGAGGTTGTGCACATCCCTGCTCAACGTCAATTTCAATCTTCTTGGAGGGGTCTTCTTCAACTCTAGGTTCCATGGAGGTTTCGCATCTCCTAAGTCTTCAACCATTTCTTCCTTTTCTTCGATAATCCTAGCTTCCTCCAATTGCTCCAACACAAAGCAACTTCCCTCATTTCCCACCGGAGTTTCCAATCTCTCCTTCATGCTATGTTCTTCATTCAATTCTCCACATGTAGCCATGGGAGTTCCTTTGGGAGTGTTCAAGCATTAGGAGGCTAATTGATTTGTTACCGCATCCAAGGCATCCATGAATTTTTGCACATCCCTTTTCGTCTCTTCTTGCCTTTGAACAAGAACACCAATGGTTTCATCCATTAGAGATTGGGGTGGGTGGAAGGGTTCATCATTTTGGGAGAAATGTTCATAATAGGAAGGTGGTTCATCATAGTAATGATGTGGTGGTTCTATGTACTCCATTTGTTCCATTTATTGCTCAACACACTCTAATCTATTGTTCTCAAGTTGAGATTCTACAATCTCCTTCATGCTTCCCTCTTCAGTTACTCCTCCACAATCATCCTTGGACATATGGTATGAGTCCCATACATCTAACTTTTCACGGACGGTTGCTTGAAGTCGATCTATTGCTTCCTTGAAAAATGGACATGGATATTCTTCCATGGAGGGTTTTGGTGGAAGGTAAAATTCATCTTGTGGTTGAAAATTCTCATACATTGGAGGTGGTTCATCTTGGTTATAATATGGAGAATGTGGCTCTTGGAAGTATTGAGGTTGGAATGGTGGTTATTCAATATGTGGCTCACATGGCTCAAAAGGTGGTTGGTATGTGATGCATGAAAACTTGTCTCTCAACAAATTTCCCTTCGGCAAGTATACCGAATTGTCGTCAAGTAAAAGTCACAATAGAGTGAGGTCGAATCCCACAAGGATTGATTGGTCAAGCAACTTTAGTTAGAAGAATGTGCTAGTTGAGCTAAACAGAATTTATATTGAGATGCAGAAATTTAAATGACTGGAAAGTAAATAACAGAAACTAAAGTGCAGAATCTTAAATGGGGATTTGGGGTAATGAGCATGAAATTAAATGGCAGAAAGTAAAGAGAATGGGTAAGATCAGAAATGGGAAAATCATTGGGTTCAGGAGATGTTGTATTCTCTGGATCAAGTTTATTCTCATCTCTTCCTCAATCAATGCATTCATTGATCTCATTGGCAATCTTAAGTGATTGGATCCCAATTCCTTGGCAATCCAATCTCTCTAAGCTTGAATAATTGCCCAATTCCTTGATTTAATTGCTCATGGGAAGAGATGAAGTGTGGTCACTGATTATACCACATGTATTTCCAAATCAAAGTGTTGGGAGGATTACATGTCACTATATCCGCCCAGACCCCAATTTGGTCCAACATGATAAAGCATTTCTAGTATGATCTCCTAATCCCTTTTTCAAGGCTCAAAGGAGATCCAATTATGGAGAGTTTCTTTTCCAAGACAACTAACCAATTGAATTAAGATCGAAAGCTTTCTACTAAGATCAAGAGAAAAGAAAGAAGAAGAAGAATGAAAACCATAATTGATCCATCAAATTACAACAGAGCTCCCTAACCCAATGAAAGGGGTTTATTTGTTTATAGCTCTAGAAATGGAAAATGGCAGAAAAGAAGAATACATGCTAAAAGTGCAGAAAAGTAAATCTATAGAGAGTAGTTCCCAAAAGTGCCAAGCTTCTCTAAAGTTCAAAACTACTCCTATATATACTACTCCTCTTAATCTTTTAGTGAGTTCTTCAAGTCTTGGATGTGGGCTTTGGATCTTGAGTTAAAACAGTTCTCATCTTTAGTGGGCCGAACTTGCAGAGAAAGATGATTTAGGCTTTGGGTAATTAGTGAGATTTAACGTTGATTTCTATTGTGGGCTCGAGAACGTTAGTGGCATTCACTTTTTCCACTAACGTTCCAACCTCATATATCCACGTTAAATCCAACGTTAGTGGTTTTAACGTGATCACTAACGTTGCTTTCTCAAAACTTGGCTAACGTTATTGGGACTCACTTTTCCCAATAACGTTGGCGTATACCCCTTCACAAACGTTAATGGGAATCACTTTTCCCATTAACTTTGCTTAGTGCCCCTATGTTC
Organism: Arachis duranensis; assembly: GCF_000817695.3. NCBI lineage: Eukaryota > Viridiplantae > Streptophyta > Magnoliopsida > Fabales > Fabaceae > Arachis > Arachis duranensis. Next base: position 70,374,636 of record NC_029774.3, on the reverse strand, counting down.
CTACATTAGAGTCCATGTTAGCATAGCTAACGTGACTCTTAACGTAGGTGTTATCATCCTTCGAGAGCGTTAGTGACACTCACTTTTGTCACTAACGCTCCAAATGCCATGTTCTCTATGTTAGAACTCACGTTAACTAAGTTAACGTGGTTCTTAATGTAGTAGTGAAGCCATCTCCCAACGTTAGTGACAAAAGTGAGTGTCACTAACATTGGTTCCTTGATCTCAACTCCACGTTAACTTTCACGTTAATAAGCTTAACGTGAAAGTTAACATAGACAATGCTAGATGGTCCAACGTTAGTGACAAAAGTGAGTGTCACTAACGTTGGCTTATGTTTCCTCTTCCACGTTAGAGTTCATGTTAACTAAGTTAACGTGACTCTTAACATGGATCATTGACAAGTTCTCCAATGTTAATGGTGTTCACTTTTACCATTAACGTTGGAGTTCCTTCTTCTTCTACGTTAACTACCACGTTAACTTAGTTAACGTGGCAAGTAACGTGAGCTTTGGGTGGCTTCGCAGGCGTTATTGGTGATCACTTTTCTCATTAACGTTGCAAGCTTTAGCATTCCACGTTAGTGTTCACGTTAACTAGGTTAACGTGAATACTAACGTGGTTCTCCCTTGCTTCCTTTGCCCTGAAAACAAGCAATTAAAGTGCATCAAAGTTCTAGCCAAAGTCATGAGATTATGCATCATTAATTTATCATACAATTCTAGCAAAATACTCATGAAATTATGCAAAGTTCACAAAAGTTGCTTGAATCAAGGTGTAAGTGTAATTTCATCCAAAACTTGCCTTATTCACTAAGAAAATGCATGAAACTATCCTAAAACAGTAAAGAAAATGTCAATGAAACTGGCCTAGATGCCCTGGCATCACAACACCAAACTTAAAGCTTGCTTGTCTCTAAGCAAGTACTAAAGCATAAGAAGAATGAAATGAAATAACAAGAAGATAAGATAGAAGTAGCATTCTTGGTTTATGGGGTCTCATGCATAGCAACTTAGGTTCTTTCCCTCTAGGTTTCAAGCCTTTATCAAATCGTTAGTCACCTTCTTGATTGCATCCTTTGAGGCTTCTTTCTTATTGATCCTTCCTTCTTTTTCATAGTCATTTTTCTTTTTGCTAAGTGCTTTGTAAGAGGGCGACTCTTTATGATAAGCTTTCAACCAACACTCCCAAACCAGTTGGTTTTAAGGTGCTAGGTATTAAGACACCCCTAAGGACTTACTCCCTCAAGTCTCTTTCCCCCACAAATACACACCACAGACACATGGTTTGTTATTTTTCTTTCTTGAGACCTTGGTGTCCAGCACCTCTTTGGGTTAATAAGTGCTTTGTAGCAAATGTTACTCTTGATAGTGGACTTTCAGCTGATAATCCCGGATTAGTTAATCCAAGTTACCAAGTGATAATGCACCCTTAAGAGCTTATTCATCCAAGTATATCCTTTGTACAAAAACACCACAGACATATGCCTCAATTTTGAAAACCCTTAATGCTTAGCATTGTTTCTTATTGTGTTTCTTTCCTTTTCACTTTTATTACTCTTTCTCTTTTCCTTTTGGGATCTTATTCTTTAGCTAGCCTCAAAGGGTGTGTCTCAAACAAAGGACTTAGGATAGATAGTTGCTTTCTTTCCTTCTTTGGTGAACCAACTTAGCTTACTAATTAACCTTCCACAAACATTCAGAATGCACTTCATAAACTAACTCCACTCTTGGTCTTTTCATAACATTTTCTTTTTGATTAACTTAAAGAAACAGCCTTACAAGTAAGAAAGATGAAAGTGAACATTCAAGACATTAGGCTAGCACATTAAAATTGTGAATAAAGGGGAACAAGTAAAAGATGCAGGTTCTATTCAATCATTTTTCACTTAGAGTTTTGCAGTTCGAGATGGGTTGAAACAACCTCATGATATCTTCCTTGGTATTCTCATCCTAATAGTTGCATCCCTGTCTATTTCCTTGGATGATGGGGTGTGCTCATTCCCTAAGATTGATTGAATTCCTGCAACACTATTGAAAGTTGCTTGTTCTCCAAGCACTTCGAAGAGGGTTAGCATGCATATATGTTTGTGATCTTCAGAACTTAACTTGTGTGTGGACACCAAACTTAGTTCTTTGCTTACTTGACAAATTGGATGCATGTAAGAACCTTGTGTGCTTTTTATTAAGAAACAACTATGAGCTAAAAAATATAATCTATATCTTAGAGGCTAAGCCTCTGTCAAGTATGTTCTCTAATTGCTAGAGGGATGCTTCATCACTAAGGGTTGCAATGCACTCTTCAGCTGGAGTTTTAGTGGAACACCAAACTTAGAGCCCTATATTCACCCTTAAATTGTTTTTGGTGTGTAACACCAAACTTAGTTCCTCACACTATAGAGAATCCAACTTGAAATTTTTATTGAAAGACTTATGAAAAGAGAATTACTTCAGGTTGGGTTGCCTCCCAACAAAGCGCTTTTTTTAGTGTCGCTAGCTCGGCGATTCTTTCCTTAGTTGAGGTTGTACTTTTGTTTGGGGTTCTCCCCCATGCTGCCCAAGTAGTGTTTGAGTCTTTGTCCATTCACAGTGAATCTTCTCTTTGAGCCTTCTTCCATTATTTCTATGTGTCCATAAGGTGAGACTTTTGTGACTAGGAAGGGTCCCAACCATCTTGATTTGAGTTTCACAGGAAAGAGTTTCAGTCTAGATTTGTAGAGAAGCACATGTTGCCCTTCTTCGAAACTTCTGGGTACCAAATTGAGATCATGTCTCTTTTTTGCTTTTTTCTTATAGATTTTGGTATTTTCATAGGCTTGAGATCTAAATTCTTCTAATTCTTGAAGCTGCAGAACCCTTTTTTCACCAGCAGTGGTGCTATCTAGGTTCAGTATTTTAAGGGCCCAGGAGGCCTTGTCCTCCATATCTAACGGCAAGTGACAAGCCTTACCATACACCAGTTGATATGGGGACATCCCAATTGGTGTTTTGAAAGCTGTCCTGTATGCCCAAAGAGCATCATCTAGCTTCTTCGCCCAGTCCTTTCTTGATATCCCCACAGTCTTTTCCAAAATCCTTTTCAACTTTCGGTTAGATATCTCTGTTTGCCCACTTTTTTGGGGATGATAAGGTGTGGCAACCTTATGCTTCACCTCATATCGCAGGAGTAGGGCTTCCAATGGTCTATTGCAGAAATGGCTCCCTCCATCACTGATGAGGGCTCGTGGGACTCCAAACCTAGTGAGATATTCCTTCGAAGAAAGATTATGACCACCTTGTTGTCATTACTTGGGGTCGCCACTGCCTCCACCCACTTAGATACATAGTCTACTGCCACCAAGATAAACTTGTTTGAGTATGAGGGTGGGAATGGTCCCATGAAATCGATTCCCCATACATCAAACAGTTCAAGTTCTAGAATGTATTACTGTGGCATCTCATCTCTCTTGGGCAGGTTGTCAGCCCTTTGGCATTCGTTGCAGCTTCTCACCAATTCCTTAGCATCTTTGAAGATAGTGGGCCAGAAGAACCCACATTGCAGCACCTTTGCGGCAGTTCTTTCTCCTCCAAAGTGACCTCCATAACTAGCACTATGGCAACTCCACAAGACCCTTCGTCCTTCTTCTTCTGAGATGCACCTCCTAAAGATTCCATCTGAGCATTTCTTAAAGAGATAGGGTTCATCCCAAATGAAATACTTGGCATCATTGATGAGTTTCCTTCTTTGATTTTTGTTGATTCCAGGGGTAAGTCACTAGCTGCTTTAAAATTGGCAATATCCGCAAACCATGGTGCTTTATGAATCATCATTAGCTGCTCATCTGGGAAGAATTCATTTACACTTGTATCATGGGCATCATTTTTCTCACAAGGTATTCTGGATAGATGGTCTACCACTTTATTTTCCATACCCTTTTTGTCTCTAATTTCAATGTTGAACTTCTGCAACAATAAGATCCATCTGATTAGTCTTGGTTTTGACTCTTGTTTGTTAAATAGATATTTGAGTGCTGTGTGATCAGTGAAAACAATAACTTTAGAGCCAATAAGATATGATCTAAATTTGTCAAATGCAAAAACTATAGCCAACAATTCCTTTTCTGTAGTGGTATAATTCTTTTGAGTATCATTAAGGACCTTGCTAGCATAGTATATCACATGCACCAAACTTTCTTTTCTCTGTCCTAACACTGCCCCAACTGCGAAATCAAATGCATCACACATCAGTTCGAATGGTAAATTCCAATCAGGAGGGGTGATGATAGGAGCTGAGGATAACCTCTTTCTTAAGTTTTCAAATGCTAGCATGCATTTCTCATAAAAAATAAATGGTGTATCAGACATTAGGAGATTGCTTAAGAACTTGGCTATCTTTGAAAAATCTTTGATAAATCTTCTGTAGAAGCCAGCATGTCCCAAAAAGCTTCTAATTGCCTTGACATCACTTGGTGGAGGTAACTTTTCAATTAGCTCCACCTTAGCTCTGTCTACCTCAATGCCTTGATTAGAAACTTTATGGCCAAGAACTATTCATTCTGTCACCATGAAATGAAATTTTTCCCAGTTCAAGACTAAATTTGTTTCTTGACATCTTTTCAATACCAAGGTAAGATGGTTTAGGCAATTAGGGAAGGAATCTCCAAATACTGAGAAGTCATCCATGAAAACTTCAATGAACTTCTCTATCATATCTGAAAAGATGGAGAGCATGCAGCGTTGAAAAGTTGTTGGTGCATTACATAGCCCAAATGGCATACGCCTATAGGCAAACACTCCATATGGGCATGTGAATGATGTTTTCTCTTGGTCTCTTGGATCAACCACTATTTGGTTATATCCTGAATAACCATCTAGAAAACAATAGTATGCATGTCCCGCAAGTCTTTCCAACGTTTGATCCATGAAGGGAAGTGGAAAATGATCTTTTCTTGTGGCTTCATTGAGCTTCCTGTAGTCAATACACATTCTCCAGCCTGTGATGGTTCTTGCAGGGATTAACTCATTCCTTTCGTTGGGCACCATAGTGATTCCTCCTTTCCTGAGAACCACTTGAACTAGATTGACCTATTGGCTATCTGAAATTGGGTAGATTACTCCACCCTGCCACAATTTCATAACTTCTTTCTGCACTACTTCCTTCATTGCTGGATTCAACCTTCTTTGGGGCTGAATGGACGGTCTGGCACCTTCTTCCAGGAGTATCTTATGCATGCATATGGCTGAACTAATTCCTTTCAAGTAAGCAAGTGTCCATCCAATGGCATCCTTATGCTTTCGTAAGACTTGAAGCAACTCTTCCTCTTGTTCTTGGCTGAGGGCTGAATTTATGATCACTGGATAACTTTTATTTTCTCCCAAGTATGCATATTTGAGAGTGGTTGGCAGTGCTTTAAGCTCCAGTTTAGGCACTTCTTTTCCTTCCTCCTTTTCTTCTAGCATGCCTTGAACATGTATTTCAGCGACTGCAGCTTCTTCGCTTGCTACTAATTTTTCTTCTGTTGATGCTTCAAGTTCTTCTTCAAGAGTTTCTTGTACCAAAGCCTCTACGAAGTGCAACCTCATACATTCTCCCAATGACTTATGTGGGTAACTTATGGCTTTAAACACATTGAATGTCATTTTCTCCTCATGTAATCTAAGGACGAGTTCACCCTTTTAGACATCAATAATGGCTTCGGCAGTGGCTAAGAATGGTCTTCCCAGGATGATGGAAGTCTTAGCTCCTTCTTCCATGTCTAATACTACGAAATTTGCTGGAAAGATGAAGTCTCCCACCTTCACCAGCAGATCTTCTACTATCCCATGGGAAAATTTGAATGATCTGTCTGCTAGTTGCAGTGCCATTCTTGTTGGTTTGGCTTCCTCAATCTTCATTTTTTTCATCATTGCTAGAGACATTAGGTTTATGCTGGCTCCTAGATCACATAAAGCCTTTTCCACAGTGATTTTCCTAATGATACAAGGGATTTAGAAACTCCTAGGATCCTTCAATTTCTGAGGCAATTTGTGTTGGATGATGGCGCTGCATTCTTCCATGAGCACCACGGTCTCATTATTCTTCTAGCTTCTCTTTTTGGTCATCAATTCCTTCAAGAACTTGGCATAGAGTGGCATTTGCTCTATTGCTTCAGCAAAGGGTATGTTTATTTGTTGTTTCTTGAAGATTTCTAAGAATCTTGAGAATTGGTTGTCTTCTCCCCTCTTCTTTAACTGCAGCTGCTGGGGGTATGGAGCCTTTGAGAAACATGGTTTGAGTGCTTATTCTTCTTGATGTGGCATAGGACTTGAAGGTTGAGCTTCCTCATGTACTCTGTTTTCTTCATCTAATTTCTTCTCTGGTGGTTTCTTGTGGGTTTCCTTCAATTCCTTCCCACTTCTGAGGGTGATAGCTTGACATTCCTCCTTTGGTATTGAGTTAATATTGCTGCAATTATTGTGTCCAGGGACTTGCTTGAATAAGAATTCAATTTGTGTTTCTAGTTTCTTGATGGCAGCATCTTGATTTTGCATGTTGGATTGTATTTCTTCCCTAAAAGCTTTACTATCTTGAATTTCCTTGCATAGAATTTCAAGTAGACCCTCAATCCTTGAGAGCTTATCCTCAGTTTTTGATGGTGGGTTGAGATTAGGTGGTTGAGAAGGTTGGTTAGATGGATGTTAGTAGTATCTCTGTGAGGTGTTTTGATGAGTTGCATTGTTATTGGAGTTGAGGTTGTGGCGTCTCTGATCTTGCCCTTGGTCTTGTTGGTTTCCCCATCCAAAGTTGGGGTGATTTCTCCATCCAGAGTTGTAAGTTTTGGAGTATGGATCATGGACTTGTCTAGGTGAGTTTCCAACATAGTTGGCTTACTCCCAATCACCTTCTTCTCCTATGTTTACTCCTTCTTGAGCTGATGATGAGGTGATGGCTGCTGCAACTTGGTTCTCCTCCACCTTCTTGGTAAGATCTGCTAGCTGCTTGGTGATCATCTTATTTTGAGCTAACAATGCATCCATGTGGTTCAGCTCCATTACTCCTCTAGTGTTACTTCTTTCGGAAGCATAGAAGTAGTCATTTTCAGCAACTGTTTCAATGACATCTATGGCTTCTTCAATGGTTTTCTTCTTGTGTCAAAAATCCTTAGGAAGGTGGTCAAATGTTGATTAGGATCTTCTTGAGCACCTCCTCCAAATGAGCAATTATTTTGCACAAGAGTGATGAGCTGGGGTTTTAGCTCGAAATTGTTGGCATGTATGGTGGGCTTCTGAATGCTGCTTCCATAGCTTCCAGGATTAGAATTGATATAGGATCCTAAGACTTTCCTTTCTTGCCCAGCCTGGTTTGCATGGCCTTCTCTGACATGATTATAAGCTTCTTCTTCATGATTGTTCTCCATATTTTCTTCCATGTTGGGTTCAAAATACTCTTCCTCTTCTTCCTTAGTACCAATAATCCTTTTCCCTCTTGCTTCCCTTCTTAGTCTCCAAAGGGTTCTTTCAGGTTCTGAATCAAAGGATGTTGAAGCTCATTCTCTTCTCCCTGTCATACAACAAACAGATTGCACAACAGGAGATAAAATGACTTGTTAGAGTAATTGTTAGTGTGAGTGATGTAAATTATCAAATAGTTAGTGGGTTAGTGAGCATAATAGTAATCAAAGAAAGAAAGAATGAAAGAAATAAAAGAGGGTGCATGGGGTGAGGAAGAAATTAAAATAAACTAAAAGAAATTAACTGAATTACTAAATGAAAAGAAAAATGCTTAATCTAGTGATCTTCAAACTTAATCATTGTTGATTCAAAATCAATCCCCGGCAATGGCGCCATAAACTTGATGCATGAAAACTTGTCTTTCAACAAATTTCCCTTCGGCAAGTATACTGAATTATCGTCAAGTAAAACTCACAATAGAGTGAGGTCGAATCCCACAAGGATTGATTGGTCAAGCAACTTTAGTTAGAAGAATATGCTAGTTGAGCTAAACAGAATTTAGATTGAGATGCAGAAATTTAAATGACTGGAAAGTAAATAACAGAAATTAAAGTGCAGAATCTTAAATGGGGATTTGGGGTAATGAGCATGAAATTAAATAGTAGAAAGTAAAGAGAATGGGTAAGATCAGAAATGGGGAAATCATTGGGTTTAGGAGATGTTGTATTCTCCGAATCAAGTTCATTCTCATCTCTTCCTCAATCAATGCATTCATTGATCTCCTTGGCAATCTTAAGTGATTGGATCCCAATTCCTTGGCAATCCAATCTCTCTAAGCTTGAACAGTTGCCCAATTCCTTGATTTAATTGCTCATGGGAAGAGATGAAATATGGTCACTGATTATACCACATGTATTTCCAAATCAAAGTGTTGGGAGGATTACATGTCACTATATCCGCCTAGACCCCAATTTGGTCCAACATGAGAAAGCATTTCTAGTATGATCTCCTAATCCCTTTTCCAAGGCTCAAAAGAGATCCAATTATGGAGAGCTTTTTTTCCAAGACAACTAACCAATTGAATTAAGATCAAAAGCTTTCTAGTAAGATCAAGAGAAAAGAAAGAAGAAGAAGAATGAAAACTATAATTGATCTATCAAATTACAACAGAGCTCCCTAACCCAATGAAAGGGGTTTATTTGTTCATAGCTCTAGAAATGGAAAATGGCAGAAAAGAAGAATACATGCTAAAAGTGCAGAAAAGTAAATCTATAGAGAGTAGTTCCCAAAAGTGCCAAGCTTCTCTAAAGTTCAAAACTACTCCTATATATACTACTCCTCTTAATCTTCTAGTGAGTTCTTCAAGTCTTGGATGTGGGCTTTGGATCTTTAGTTGAAGCAGTTCTCATCTTTAGTGGGCCCAACTTGCAGAGAAAGATGATTTAGGCTTTGGGTAATTAGTGAAATTTAACGTTGATTTCTATTGTGGGCTCGAGAATGTTAGTGGCATTCACTTTTTCCACTAACGTTCCAACCTCATATATCCACGTTAAATCCAACGTTAGTGGTCTTAACGTGACCACTAACGTTGCTTTCTCAAAACTTGGCTAACGTTATTGGGACTCACTTTTCCCAATAACGTTGGCTTATACCCCTTCGCAAACGTTAATGGGAATCACTTTTCCCATTAACGTTTCTTAGTGCCCCTATGTTCCTATGTTAGAGTCTACGTTAGCATAGCTAACGTGACTCTTAACGTAGGTGTGATCCTCCTTCGAGAGCATTAGTGACACTCACCTTTGTCACTAACGCTCCAAATGCCATGTTCTCTACGTTAGAACTCACGTTAACTAAGTTAACGTGGCTCTTAACGTAGTAGTGAAGCCATCTCCCAACGTTAGTGACAAAAGTGAGTGTCACTAACATTGGTTCCTTGATCTCAACTCCACGTTAACTTTCACGTTAATAAGCTTTAACGTGAAAGTTAATGTAGGCAATGCTAGATGGTCCAACGTTAGTGACAAAAGTGAGTGTCACTAACGTTGGCTTGTGTTTCCTCTTCCACGTTAGAGTTCACGTTAACTAAGTTAACGTGACTCTTAACATGGATCATTGCCAAGTTCTCCAACGTTAATGGTGTTCACATTTACCATTAATGTTGGAGTTCCTTCTTTTTCTACGTTAACTACCACGTTAACTTAGTTAACGTGGCAAGTAACGTGAGCTTTGGGTGGCTTCGCAGGCGTTATTAGTGATCACTTTTCTCATTAACGTTGCAAGCTTTACCATTCCACGTTAGTGTTTACGTTAACTAGGTTAACGTGATTACTAACGTGGTTCTCACTTGCTTCCTTTGCCCTGAAAACAAGAAATTAAAGTGCATCAAAGCTCTGGCCAAAGTCATGAGATTATGCATCATTAATTTATCATACAATTCTAGCAAAATACTCATGAAATTATGCAAAGTTCACAATAGTTTCTTGAATCAAGGTGTAAGTGTAATTTCATCCAAAACTTGCCTTATTCACTAAGAAAATGCATGAAACTATCCTAAAATAGTAAAGAAAAGGTCAGTGAAACTGGCCTAGATGCCTCACAATGGAGGATATGGATTAGGGTCATATGAAGGTGGTTGGTAAGAAAGGGCTTGTGAGTATGGTTGAGGGTTATGTTGAGGGTATGGATCATAGGCATATGGTGGTGGTTCTTGAAAGTCACAAGTAGATTCACCATAGCCATTGGATTGGTATGCATCATAGAATGGCTTTTCTTCATAGTGCATTGGTGGAGAGGTTGTTGCCATGAGGATTGATCATATGCATATGGCTCCTCCCACCTTTGGTTATCCCATCCTTGATACATCTCTTCATTGCAGCTCCTATTTCCTACAACATAGTTGTAATCACACTTAGCCAAAATGAGAATTCATGGTAGCAACATAAAACAAGAAACAAAAACTAATAAGAAATAATGAAACAAAATACTAGGACTAGCAAAAACTAACAAGCAATCCAAAAAGCAAGCTATTCACAATATTAACATATGTACAACAACCAATAACATAACACCATTGCAACTCCCCGACAACGGTGCCATTTTGATGATTGGATTATTGTAAAGTATAGTTTCTAAACCAATAATAATCCTTTCATACAAAAGATTGTTTGTCACTAAAACAAACCCCTAAAATTATAAACCGAAGTATTTAAACCTCGGGTCGTTCTCCCTAGGAATTTCAATAAAGTGTCTCGTTATTGGTTATGAGATATTTTGGGGTTTTTAAGATTTTAGACAAGAAATATAAATGGCAAAGAAAATAAACTAACAACTAACAAAGCTCTTGGCAAGATATGAGAACTAGAAGTCCTATTCTAGTTATCCTCCTCAATTGTGACCACAAATTGTTCATTGCTCCCACTTAGTTAACCTCTAACCATGGAGGAAAGTCAGGTGGGTGAATCAATTTGATTCCTCAAATCCTAATAAACTCCTAAAGGAAAGACTAGCTTTAGAGGCATTCAAATCAATTAGCAACTTCTAATTATCAATCAACAAAGGAATTAGATAACTCAAGAGTCACTAATTACTCAACCAAAGCCAAGAGGAACAAAATCTACACTAAAACTAAAAGAAGCATTTTATCAAACACATAAGTGATAGCCATAAACTTGATAGCTACGATTTTAGGAAATTGCACAATCGGCAAAAATTCCTCCCGGCAAGTGCACCGGTTATCGTCAAGTAAAAACTCACAATAGAGTGAGGTCGAATCCCACAAGGATCGGTTGAGTGAGCAATTCGGATTAGAAGTGTATTCTAGTTGAGCGGAATCAAGATTTAGATGAGAATTGCGGAATCTTAAATTGCATGAATTAAAGAGCGAGAAGCTAAATTGCTGAAATTAAAAGGGGATAGGGGTGATTGCATGAATTTAATTGCAGAATGTAAAGAGAAAGTGTAGATCAGAAAGGGGGAATTCATTGGGTTTCAGGAGATATTGAGATCTCCGAATCAAAACAT
>NC_029774.3:70358610-70361829 GCF_000817695.3 Arachis duranensis | reverse complement strand
AGAAAATGCATAAAACAACTAAAACTAACAGAAAAATGCTGGTGAAACTAGCCTAAGATGCCTTGGCATCACAACACCAAACTTAATACTTGCTTGTCCCTAAGCAAGTCCTGAGTTAATTGAGAGGAAAGTGTGAAACAAAAAGCAATTACATTGGCTATATTAGCAAGCATTTGAAGTTCATTAGAAGGGTTTTATGCAGAAAGTTGCAGTATCACTTTTTCATTCTTATTAGGTAGGATTATCACTTTTTCATTGCATCCATCAAACACTGCTATAGCCTCTTGTTATTCTTATGTCCTTGGCACTTTTCCCTTCTTTGTTTTTCTTTTTCTTAGAGCTCCTTAGCTCCTTGTTTGCTCAGTGTCATGTGTTGCACAAGCCTTTGGCATTTTCTTTTTCTTATCAGTGCACTACACATATCCACTACAGGCATTTTAGTTCACATTTCTTCTTGAGACATTGGTGCCCAGCACCTCTTTGTGTGACTAAATGTTTTGTATTTAGGTTGCTCTTGATAATGGACTTTTGGTTGATAATCCCGGGTCAGTTAACCCAAGTTACCAAGTGTTGAAACACTCCTCAGAACCTATTCATCCAAGCATATCCTTAATACATAAACACCACAGACATTTGTCTCAGAAGTTCAAACCATTGGTGCCTAGCTTATTTTCTCAAATTTTTTTTTTTGCTTTTTGGTTGCCCTTTTTCAGTGGCTTTTTCTTCTTCTTTTTCTTTCTTTTTCATAGCCAAAGACATTTATTCATCAAGATCCATAGACAGTATTCAAACTTCTACACAAAAATGATAATTATGCACTCAATTTCCAGTGATCTGACTAAACAATCAAGCATGCATACCACCACTTAATTCTACTTGATTTGTCACTAATTGAGCCAAGTTACTTTTGTTCAAACTTTTCTTTTATTTTTGGAAACAGAACAAGCATGGCAAGCATTTGTTTAAGAAGGTGAAGTTATTTCCAAACATCTAGGCATTCACTTTATTCAAAGCAGTAAACAGACAAACATACTAGAAATTTCACATAAAACTTAAATGACTTAAAATGAAAGAAAGCTCATAAAGACAATTCACAAACTATTATTTGATTATTAAGGAACAAGACCACCTCTCATTTGTTGCTTGGTTCTTCTTGATTCTTTGGGTCCTGCTTCTTCTTGCTTCTCTTGAGACCTCATGTATTGTTGAGACATTCCTTCCATGATTTCCTGCATTTTGCTCATATCCATGGGGTCTCTGGGAACTTGTTGCCTTCTTTCTGGACTTCTTTGCTCTTCTTGCTCTTCTTCTCCTTCTTGCTCTGCTTCTTCTTGTTGCCCTTCTTCATTTCTTCTTTTTGTATGTCTTGGGGGAGTTGGGCCAAGAGTCATTCTGTGAGCAGTTATGGCCATTCCAGGATGTAGCCAATTAGGTCTTGCATCTTCAAGTGGTACTTGGGCCTTGATGCATAGTCTGATGATGGTGCTAGGGAAGTGGAGCCAGGAGTCAGGGTCACTTTTCTCACTAAACTCTTGTATCTGTTCAGCAATGAGTTCATGAACTTTGATCTCCCCTCCCACCATAATGCAATGTAGTAAGATGGCTCTTTTAGGGACTATTTCTGAAGAGTTTGTAGTGGGTAGGATGGATCTCCTAACTATTGCATACCACCCTTTAGCTTCAGGTGTTAGGTCTCCCCTTCTCAAGACTCTTGGAGCCCCTTTTGTTTTTCTCACCCATTCAGCTCTGATGGCACAAAGGTCTTCAGCAATAGTCGAATAGTCAGGTTCTCCTATTATCCTATCCTCATAACTTGCTTGGCTGAAACATATGTTTTTCAGGCCAAGAGTTTTCATGATTGCCTTGGGGCTGAAGTCAACTTCCACCCCTCTCACATAGCTTTTGTATGTGGGTTCCACGGTTGGATCCTCCCTCACTGCATTTGCATAAAACTCCTTCACCAGGTTGATGTTGATTTTAGTGATTGGCTTAGTCAGGAGCTCCCACTTCCTCTTTTTAATCTTCTCCCAAACACTTGGGAATTCGTCCTTTTCAAGGTCAAAAGGAATCTCAGCTAGTATCTTTTTAGGTCTCATCCATTCGGCCTGAATCTCATGGAAAACTGATTTGTATTTCCATGCATCAAATTTCCTTTCCTCCTCCATTGGCTGCTTGTCTTTTCTTCTTTTGTGGCTAGATGAGGCTGCCATTGGTTCCTTAGTTTTGGCAAGTGACAAGCTAAAGTGACAAGGTGAAGTAAGAGAATGCTGTTAGAAGTGTGGTGAGGTTGTTTTCGGCAAGAGATAGTTATGCTATGATGAAAGAATATGTGCAAGAAGGAAATTTGGTGGTGTGGAACTCGTTCCCCAAGTGGTTCTTTATAGTGCATACAAGTGAAAAATGGACGGCTAGGGTGATTTGTGAAGGATGGCTTGATGGTAAATATATGAATGAGGGAGAAAGACTAATTGCTTTTCACTAGGGAGAAGGACGAATTGTTTTTAACTTTCTTGGAGGTATTCTGGGTGCATTAAGTTGTACATGTAGCTATCTTTTCATGCAGAACTTCCTTTTCCCATGTGTTAGTTTCAAAGACTTGTGAACTCCCTTTTTGACCAAGACCGTACCTCCCCCTTTTGTCTTTTTCATCCATTCTTATCATTACTTTTGTACCTGCACAAACAAACAAATTTGCTATCATTTTTTTCGGTCTATGTGAATAATGAATAGTACTTGCACATGTTTTTCATTCTTTTTGAATTGCAAATCAATGATTGACTTCATGAGCTTATAGCCGTGACCTTTTTATGTATGCACACTTATTAATGGACACCAAACTTAGTGTTTGGTAATGTCTCCTGATGACATGAAATCCATGTTGGTTGTCCTTAATGAATGTGCATAATTCTAATAAATCATAGTCACTTTGGCTCTTTGATCCTAAACAATTTTACTACCTAAAGTAATTGAAATCAAAGTATTAAAACATGCAAATGGTATACATGTCATGAATTTCTAAATCCAAAGGAACTTCTTGCTTTTCATTAACTGTGTTCAAAGAGGAACACCAAACTTAATGTTTGGTTGTGCACCTTGAATGAAGGATTGAATACAATTTGAATAAGATTTGGGGGTGCCTTCAGGCACACCAAACTTAGAGACCAATTGTATTTTACATGTAATGTTTAGTGCACCTTATCAACAGTTGTCCTGAGGATT
>NC_029774.3:70350954-70351835 GCF_000817695.3 Arachis duranensis | reverse complement strand
GTGATTCCAGTGGCATTAGAAAATAGACATCAAGAGCTTTCCAATGATGTATAATAGTCCATATTGAGGCTGAAGGTTGACACTCAAATTCTGGGCTACATTTAGCATGAAAGTAGAGCCAAGAAGAGGAAAAGCAAGTTGTTGGCAACAACTTGGGCTAGCAACGCCCAAGTCTCATACTTCACTACCAGGAAAATGTCTTGCACGTTGCCAACGTGCATTTGGCCTGGAGTTAGTGCCAATAACGCCAAGCCAATGGGCCAGAAACATGATGAATGAACTCTTCCATTCCAAGTCTAGAAACACTTCCAATTGAGCCAAGAATTCAACAATGAGAAAGCCCACATTGCTAACCCAAATTGAAGATCTCTGAAGAGTTTTAGGAGTAGTATAAATAGAAGAGATTGATGTACTTGTAGGGGACTTTTGGGACTTTTGAATATTTTTGAACACTTAGAATTTTTATTCACTTTTTAGCACTTTTACTTAGCTTATTGTAAGAACTTCCGGGTACTCTCCCGGAAAGCTCATCTTTGGTTTTCTATTGGAATTTTTCTTCTTCATCTTGAAGTTTTAAGCACTTCATTCTTCTTCTTCTTCTTCCTTTATACTTAGTTAAATTTTTGTTCATGGCAATTGTTGTTGAAATTGGAGCAATGACTCACTAAACCCCACTTTCATTAGGGGGAGGAGCTCTATTTGTTAGAATGAATTGTTGAACCCATCTTCTCCTCCTCAATTCTAGTGGTTGATCTAAAGAGGAGACTCTTGATCTTCAAAGATTCAACCACCATCGAGAGAGGGGTTAATCTATATGAATTATGTGGTGAGTTTGAGGAATGAGCCACATAATTCAGTTTAGAGTTCATCCTTTCATGATT
>NC_029774.3:70349176-70350436 GCF_000817695.3 Arachis duranensis | reverse complement strand
CCAATCCTCGTGGGATCGACCTCACTCTTTGTGAGTCTTATTACTTGATACGACCCGGTATACTTGCCGGTAAATACGTGAATTCTTATTTTTACGTATCAAGTTTTTGGCGCCGTTGCCGGGGATTGGAAAGATTGACAATGATTAAGTGAAAGGTGGTTTAGATTAAGCATTTTCTTTGTGTTTTTGTTAAGCCCACTAACTGTTTGATACTTTGTTTCACTAACCCCAATTTCACTCTAATTCTAGCGTGTTGCACTTGTGATTTTGGTTCTGTTTGTGTATGTCAGGAACAAGTAGACGTGATATTGAGGACGAGAGAACCCGCCGAAGGTTAAGGAGAGCAGAAAGAGGAAAGTTCATAGTTGGTGAAGAAGGGTCAGGGGAATCAGAGGGAGAAGATCAAGTCATGGATGATGAGATGCAAAACCCTCCTGGAGGGGTCAACAATAATGGTGGACAAGCTAGAAGGGTGTTATCCTCATACACTATCCCTGATCCAAGACATTGTGGGAGCAGTATTGCTACACCAAATGTTCAGGCCAATAACTTTGAATTAAAACCTCAGCTCATCACTTTGGTACAGAACAATTGCTCTTATGGGGGGGGACCTCTTGAAGACCCAAATCAACATCTCTCGGTTTTTCTGAGGATATGCAATACAGTGAAGACAAATGGAGTGCATCCAGATGTCTACAAGTTGTTGCTATTTCCATTCTCTCATCCAGATGTTTACAAGTTGTTGCTATTTCCGTTCTCTTTGAGGGATAAAGCCACTCAATGGCTAGAATCATTCCCCAAGGAAAGCCTCAATGATTGGAATGAAGTGATGGGCAAATTTCTAGCAAAGTTCTACCCACCTCAAAAGATCATCAAGTTGAAGACAGAGGTTCAGACTTTTAGGCAATTGGAAGGGGAGTCATTGTACGAAGCCTGGGAAAGGTATAAAGCACTAATGAGAAGATGTCCCCCTGACATGTTTAGTGATTGGGTTAAGCTCCAAAACTTCTATGAAGGCTTAATCTTCGAAGCAAGGAAGGGACTAGATTACTCATCAGGAGGATCACTCAACATGATGAAAACTGCCGAGGAGGCCCAAGACCTCATTGAGATTGTAGCAAACAACCAATACTATTACTCATCAGAGAGGCAAAACAATCCACCCCCAAAGAAAGGTGTAATGGAGCTTGAAGGTGTTGATGCTATCTTAGCACAAAACAAGTTAATGCACCAACAAATCCAACAACAAATGGAAATGAT
>NC_029774.3:70333684-70335653 GCF_000817695.3 Arachis duranensis | reverse complement strand
AGGATCTTGGAGAAAACTGTGGGAACAACAAGAAAGGATTGGGTTAGGAAGCTGGATGATGCACTTTGGGCATATAGGACAGCCTTCAAGACACCCATAGGAAAATCTCCATTTCAGCTGGTGTATGGAAAGGCATGCCACCTCCCTGTGGAGCTTGAACATAAGGCCTTTTGGGCCACCAAACTTCTGAATTTAGATGCTCAAGCAGCAGGAGAGAAGAGGTTGTTACAACTCAATGAACTTGAGGAGTTCAGATTGGAGGCATATGACAATGCCAAAATATACAAGGAGAGAGCAAAGAGATGGCATGATAAGAGGATCTCTCAAAGGACATTTGAACCCGGCCAAAAAGTGTTGTTATTCAATTCAAGATTGAAGATCTTCCCTGGGAAGCTGAGGTCTAGATGGACTGGTCCATACACCATCACCAAAGTATCACCTCATGGCTATGTTGAATTACTTGATGAAGCCTCAAAGCAAACCTTCACAGCTAATGGACATAGGGTGAAGCACTATTTTGGTGGCCCTTGGAGCAAGGAAGAGAGTGTGCAACTCTTAACATGAGCAAAGAAGCTGCAATGTCGAGCTAAGGACAATAAACAAAGCGCTTCATGGGAGGCAACCCATGCACAGGGAGTCTTTTATTTTCATGTTTTAGTAACCAATAATGATCAAGTAGACTAGTACATGGTGTATGCAAGGCACTAAGTTTGGTGTGGCCAATCTTGAAGTAATGGCAAATGTGTGTTCTACAACACTTAGCCACAAACTAAGTTTGGTGTCCATACATACACGAAAATGCTAGGCTATGAAAGTATTGTCATCTACTTTAGTTATAAAATAAATAAAAAAAAAACGTGAAATAGCATCTAATGTAGGTAAATTACTAAGTTTGAGGTGGCTATCTCTGGAATTAATTCCATAGAACATTTAGTCACAAACTAAGTTTGGTGTCTTTACTTGCATTATTAATGCTAAAAAAATAGATTAGGGAATCTAATTTAGTCAAGTTTGCATAGGAACATCATCATAAGCTTTTAGCTATTAATGTCACTTTAAGAATCTTAAGCTTTTGGCATTTTGTTGCAGGAAAGAAAGAAAGAAGTGATGGGGAATCTTGGAAGCATATAATGAAAGAAAGAAAGAAATGATGGAGAATCTTGGTGAGTGAGGTCACGGATACACAAGGAAGGGAAGTCACATGAGTTTTGAACTTTGTGCATGGGGAAAAATAAATCAACATGCATTGGGCACAAGGAAGCATGCCATGACCGAGCCTTAAATGCCTTCCCACCAACTTTCACTTTAAATATTTCAACCACACTCATCAAACCTCATTCTTCATCACTCATTCTTCTAACCCCCATAATCTTATTTCATTACCCGAACTCACACTCAACCCCCAACCTATTCCATGTTTCACAAATTCTAGCCTTGAACCACATCTTTACCCAACAAAACTCTTGAAGCATCACATCTTCTCACATGACCGAAACACTCCACCCTCCCTTCACCATCATTTTCTAGCTTGCCTAAGTCACGTGGTGTCATACCCCCCATTCACAACCATTTTCCTTGTGCTTGAGGACAAGCATTCATCTAAGTTTGGTGTTGGGGAGATTCAACCTTGCAAGTGAATCTCAATGGCCTCATCATCAAGGGATAGGAGAGAAGATGAATTTGATCAAAGAAGATTTAAATCCAAACACAATGAGCGGATCTTTAGTTGGATGTCAAGCAAAGATGTTGTTCCGGAGTTACCTTTCAAGCTAAAGAAAGATGAATACCCTGAGATACAAAAAATAATCAGAAAAAGGGGATGGGAGCTTCTCTGTGACCAACCTCAAGAAGTGAGCATGCTTCTCATCCATGAGTTCTACACTAATGTGATAAGAGAATATGATGATGAAGAACCATACACGAGCTATGTAAGAGGTGTGAGTGTTGATTTTAGCCCGGACACCATCAA
>NC_029774.3:70292063-70333579 GCF_000817695.3 Arachis duranensis | reverse complement strand
GGTGTGGTGGTGGTGACAGGATCGGCTTTCCCTCTCTCTCTCTCTCTCTCTCTCATCTTCGCGCATTTTCTCTCTCTCTTCGAAGCCCAACAGTGATGTGTAGTGAGGCACCACGGTAACCCTAGCTCGATGGTGGCTGGACATTGGCGGAGCATGACAGCTCCTCTTCCCCATTGTGGTGTCTCTAACTCACGACGCACATTCTCTCCCTTGATGGTGGCAGCAGCGATGATGTCTCCCTCTTCTTGCATGGTGGCTCGGCATCTTGACGGCGGTGGTGGTGTGCGACGGTGGCTGGTGATGGCTCGGTACCCTCCTTCTCTCGGATCTCTTCTCGTGCTCTCTCCTCACTTTCTGAATCTCCCGTTTCTTAGCTTTGTTCCTCTTTGCTCTCTTATTTCCTCTGTTAATGTGTGTGTGGGTAAAGGAAAAGGACAATGGAGGTGGTGAGTGAATGGTGAGGAGAGGGTGGCATGGCTCAATGAGGAGTTAACAGGTTATGGGGTACGTGTGTGTGAGTTGGGTAAAAAGGGTTAGGGTTAGTAAAATTAGGGTTTAGAATTGGAAATTTGGGATTAGGGTAGAGTATTAATTTAAAACCAAATTTAATCAATATAATTAATTTTAAGAATACTACTGATTTTTCAAATTACAAATTATTTTTAATTAAATACTTCTAATTTAAAATTACAGATAAATAAATAAATTCTTCTTTGTTTATAAAATAAGGATCGAAACTAAATATTCAAAATATTGTACATAAAATTTTCATTATTTCTCAATTACTAGAACTTTAAATTATAATTAAGAAGTTACTCGATTAATATGTAAAAATCTCCAAAAATATAATCTTGATGAAATAGAATAAATCGTAAAATAACTTATTATTTAATTTTCGAAAATCCGGGGTCTTACAGTGTGCGCACCAGAATGTGCGTACGCACGTTTTCTGAAAATCACAGGGTGTGCGTGCGCACAAGTCAAAATGTAGCCACTGTTTAGAGTACGCGCACAGCAGTGTGCTTGCGCACACATACCAGAACTCATAATTTCTACAACATCACAGAAATCAGATTTTTGACACCAACTTCCAATGACCATATCTTTTTCTACAAAATTCCAATTTCCACAAAATCTATACCGTTTTAAAGTTCTTTGAATTGAATTTAATTTGATACAAAATTAAATCAATTTCAAAAACCGTAGATCAAGATATGATCCGCCAAAGTTGGCATAAAACCCATTTTTACCAAAAACAATAAAAACTCAACTTTACCAAAACTCTCAATTTAAAACCAAATCAAAGCCTACTCAATCATCATAAAATACCACCACACACAACAACTTACCATTTCATATCATTTCCATCAATTTCACACCTAACTCACTCAACCATTACACCATAAATTACTACAAACCCATAATTTCCAATTCAATCATTAATCAACACTCATAATCATTATTCACAATTCTCACCAATCCATTTCTAACATCACAAACACTATCATCACAACATTACATCATTATACTCATCAATATCCATCATCACACATAATAATCATCAACACTCATCATCATCATAATCGTATATTGCACATTCCAATATTCCATATACTCCTCTTCATCATACGACATAATCTTATATAATTAAGCATACACTAACATCATTCAATCCTATCTTATGGTCCACTAGCCTAAGTGTCCAGAAACATTACATATTACATAAAGGAAACAAAAACCATACCTTGGCTGATTCTCAGGTAACTGAAAACACAAAGCTCAAACTCAAAGCTCCAAAACCATGAAGCTCACTCCAACAAACACCAAACCTCAATCTAACATCATACAACATACCAACATCAAACTTAGGGTTCACAAAAATAACTAAACACAAGGATTTAGTGAGACCTTACCTTACCGTTAACGTTTTTAGCCTGTTTGGCCCTCTTTGGACCAAAACCTTTAAGATTAGTGCCCGATTTTTTATTCTAAATTATTTTTTTCCTTCCAAAATAATAAATTAATTTTCAAAATCTTATTTTTCTCAAAATACGGTACCGAACAGACTAGAGTCGGTACTGCCAGCGCATGCACTGGTACCCATTTTTACAAAAAATCTTTCGTAAAAGATACATTTTCCAACTTAGAAAAATTTATTGAATTCAAATTTTACTTTTATATGTTAAAATTAAGATGTCTAATTTTTTCAAACGATTCTTGATGACTACGCATCATGTTATGTTTTTCTATGCTTTTTCATATAAAAATCAATTCATAATGCTTAATTATGGGAGTGTTTTGGTGATTAAATTGAATATTGCTTTGATTGCTTGAGTTAATAAATTTTGTAGGAAATTATGGAAAATGAAGCAATAAAAGCACTAATAGAGGAAGCACACTCCCAAGGTGGCAAAAAGTTGGAAACAAACTCAAAGAGAAGCAAAGAGGATTTGCAACCCTGACCTCTTCACACTCCAACAAGAATAACTCGAGCTACAAAGCTCCAAATGAAGTGATCTCAGTGTCATTAGAAAGTAGACTTCTAGAGCTTTCCAACCATATATAACACTTTATAGTTGACACTGATTGGAGGGGACAAATTGCTATTCGTTTAGCTTCACAATTTCAGCGTAAAACAAGTCCCTGCAGTTCGCCAGACTGACCTCTTCACCTTCAAAAGATCATAACTTGGGCTAGAGAAGTCAAATTGACATGCTTCCAGCGGCGTTGGAAAGCTGAGATCTAGGGCTTTCCAAAAATATATAATAGTCTATAGTGGACATTCAATTTGGAGACCCAAACAGACCAATACTTCAGCGTGTAAGGTTTTTCCAAACCTTCAAAAGCCCAAAATGCCACTTCAATGACACTCCACATTGGGCCACTTCCAAATACTCCAATCCCTTCATTTATTCTTCAATGTTTCAAGCTTCTATGAAGGGAGTTAAAAGTTCACAAGCCCAAGTCAAGCCACAAGTAACAATCAATCAAGGCCACAAGAATCATCTAGAACTAATTAGGAAATTTGCATTTGATTGTAATTTCATTTGAATTTGTAATTTAGGTAGCTTATAAATAGGGCCTTAGATTCATCATTTGAGAGACACCATGGAGGGGTGGAGGTGACTCCACTCCCCTTTCACTCTCATTCTCTTCTCTTCTTCCATTTTCTTTCATTCACACTTTAGTAAATATTTTTGTTATGATGAGTTTCTAATTTCCAACATTTGGGAAAGAGAGCTCTATTGCAATTTAATGGGTTGATTTATTTTCATTCTTCATCTTCAATTCTTCTTTCATTGTTTCTTTAGAGAGAGTCTTTGTGCTTCAAAGATCTAATTACTATCGAGAGAGGGATTAGATCTATTTAAATTCTATGATGAACTTGAGAAAGGAGTCATAGAATTTAGTTTGAGGCTCTTCTCTCACAACTCTCTTGATTGATAATTCTTAGCTTGATATGTGAGATGTAATCACTTTGAATTGAAATCTTGAGGGTTGTGTGGCAATTAGAGACCATTCTTCATCTCTTCTCATGAGCAATTAGATCAAGAGATTGGCAATTGATCAAGTTAAGAGAAATCAAATCACCAAGAGATTGGGGTTTGATTACTTATGATTTGCCAAGAGATCAATGATTGAATGATTGAAGTGGAGATGAGAATTGTTGATCTTGAGAATGCAATATCTCTTGATCCCAATGTTAATTTCATTCTTAATTCTTGTTATTTACTTCTTGTCTTTAATTCTTGTCATTTAATTGTTCTCTTTAAATTCTTGTCATTTACTTATGCACATTTATGGCTTTCTTTACTTTGGCACATTTATGCCTTCCAAGTGTTTGTAGAAATACTTCACTTGGTTTTACTTTCTAGTCATTTACTTTCTTGCACTTTACTTTCTTATACTTTCTATTCCTTGCAATTTACATTCTCGCACTTTAATTTTTAGCACTTTAATTTCTTGTCATTTACTTTCCTTGCACTTTATTGCTTTTATTTAATTTCAAGTCATTTACATTTCTTGCTGCTTATCACTCAAACATGAATCGTCTAACTAGAACAATTAATTAACTATTGCTTGCTTAATCCATTAATCCTCGTGGGATCGACCTCACTCTAAGTGAGTTTTACTACTTGATACGACCCGGTATACTTGCCGGTAAATACGTGAACTCAATTTTTACGTATCAAAGCTCAAGAAAATGCATAAAACAACTAAAACTAACAGAAAAATGCTAGTGAAACTAGCCTAAGATGCCTTGGCATCAATAAGAGGCATAGAGGGAAAGCACATGAAATCTACAACAAGAATAGAATCTAACAACAATTATTGAAAGGAATTAACAACAACAACCAAAAGAAACACAATTATTATGAATTGCCTCAAATTGAATTGAAAGAAAAGTAGAAGAAGAAAGAGTAGATCTACAACAAAGTATAAGAACAACATAAAGGAATTACAACAAAAGAAGGAAGAATCATAAATGCAACAATAAAGAATTGAGAAGAAGAGTAGAAGAGAGCATGAGTGAAAACCTAGATCTAAGAACTAAACCTAATCCTAATCCTAATCCTAGAGAGAAGTGAGAGCTTCTCTCTCTAGAAACTAACTCTAAACTAATCCTAATTAGTGTGAATGATTGAATCCCCCTTTGCTCTTCAATCCTTGGCTTTAAATAGAATTTTAGGCACCAAAGTTGGTTGGGATTGGGCCCCACAACTCTTGAGAATTCGTTGGGTGCGAATACACTTAAAAATTAAGTATCAGCATCGATGCATACGCGCACAACACGCGTACACGTCCATGGGCCATTTTGCAAAGTGCGCATAAGCGCCAGGTGCGCGCGCACGTCCATGGGCGAGTTCAACTCTTTGGTTTTTCATGATTTCTCCACTTTGCATGCTTTCCTCTTCACTCCTTTGATCCATTCCTAGCCTTTTCAATATGAAATTACTAACAAACACATAAAGGCATCTAGTGGAATCAAAGGGAGATTAAAATCATCAAGTTAAAGGGCTAGAAAACATGTTTTCACATCTAAGCACAAATAAAGAGACAATCACAAAATCATGCTAATTTATTGAATAAATGTGGATAAAAGGTATTAAAATCTCCAAAAATCAATACAAGATAAACCCTAAAAATGGGGTTTATCAGTCATTGTCACCCAAGTAGGCATATTTTAAACTTGGAGGCAGGGTTTTCTACTCCAACTTTGGTGCCTCCACTACCTTTTTGCTTGTCTTGTCCAACATGATTGAGTCTTGTATGATTTCTTGTAGTAGTTCACCACATGCTTGTTAATCTTGCTCTATAATTTCTTCACATTGTTCTTCTTCTAGGACTCCTTGGACTAGCTTCTCCATTGTGTCCACCATCATGCATTCACCAATGGACTCCTTTAGGTAGCTCATTGCCTTGAAAACATTGAATATAATCTTCTCTTCATGCAACCTCAAGACTAATTCTCCCTTTTGTACATCAATTATAGCTCCAACAGTAGCTAAGAATGGTCTTCCCAAGATGATTGATGTGTTAGCCTCTTCCTCCATGTAAAGTACTACAAAATCAGCTGGGAAGATAAACTCTCCCACTTTCACCAACAAATCTTCCACCACACCCTGGGGGGATTTGAATGTCCTATCAACTAATTGAAGAGCCATTCTTGTTGGTTTGGCCTCTTCAATTCTCACTCTTTTCATCATGGCCAAGGACATAAGGTTGATGCTAGCTCCCCTTCTCACATGGCCAGGGAATTTGGAAGCTCCCAGGATTTTTGATCTTTTGGGGAAGCTTCTTTTGTATGATGGCACTACATTCCTCAGTGAGCACTATAGTTTCCTTTTCTCCCCAATTTCTTTTCCATGTCATGAACTCCTTTAGAAACTTGGCATAGAGTGGCATTTATTCTAATGCCTCAGCAAAAGGTATGTTGATTTGAAGCTTCTTAAAGATCTCCAAGAACCTAGAAAATTTGATGTCCATTCCGTCCTTCCTCAATCTCTATGGGTAACTTGCCTTTGGAACATAAGGCTTTAAGGTTTGCTTGGGTGGAGCCGGGGTGGATGTCTCTTCTTCCTTCTTGATTTCTGGGTCACTTGTAGCTTCTGCTTCTTGCAAATTGTGGCTTGAGGATGATGCATCTTAAGGGTGGGTGCTATATGGTTGTTGGGTGGAGTGGTAGGGTACTTTTTTTAGTTGTGGTAGGGTCTACTGTTGCTTGATTGATGGTTGGAATTGTGGTTGTATTGGTTAGAGTGGTATGGTTTGTGATCTTGGCTATGGTTTTGTTAGTTTTCCCACCCAAAATTTGGGTGGTTCTTCTAACCTAGGTTGTATGTTTTGGCATTAGGGTCATATGGTGGTCTGCAAGAATTGTTCACATAGTTGGCTTGCTCCAATTCACCTTCAACTTCTGGAGTATTTTCTTCTTGCATAAGTGATTGAGCTGTGATAGCTGAAACTTGGTTCTTCTTCATCTGCTTGGTTAGAGCTGCTAGTTGAGCTGTGATCACCTTATTTTGAGCTAGCAGAGCATCCATGGATTTGAGCTCCATCACTCCTCTTCTTGGGCTTCTATCAGAGGCATAAATGTACTCATTGTTGGCCATAGTTTCTATGATGTCTATTGCCTCTTTAATTGTCTTCTTCTTGTTGAGAGAGCCTCCTGAAGAGTGATCTAGGGCCTTCTTTGATTCTTGTGACAATCCTTCATAGAAAATATGCAGTTTTACCCATTCATTGAACATGTCCAGAGGGTATTTTCTTGTCAACTCCTTGTATCTCTCCCATGCCACATAGAGTGTTTCATCTTCTTGTTGTCTAAATGTGTGCACCTCAGCTCTCAATCTGTTAACTCTTTGTAGAGGGTAAAATCTTGCTAAGAACTTGTTAACAACCTCCTCCCAAGTTGTCAAACTCTCCTTAGGAAAAGATTCCAACAACTTTAATGCTTCATCTCTGAGAGAGAAAGGAAACAGCAGCAGCTTATAAGTGTTAAGGTGGACACCATTAGCCTTTACTGTATCACAAATTCTAAAAAATGTGGTTAGATGTTGGTTGGGGTCATCTTGTGCACTTCCTCCAAATGAGCCGTTGTTTTGAACAAGGATGATGAGTTGGGATTTTAACTCAAAATTGTTAGCATGAATGGTTGGTTTTAGAATACTGCTTCCATAATTTCCAGGGTTTGGGTTGATGTAAGAGTCTAAAACTCTTCTCTCCTGCCCCACATGGTTACCAGTACCTTTCCCAACATGATTATGTATCTCTGACGAGGGAAAATGGATTCCACACAAACTAATCGGCAAGTAAACCGGGTCATATCAAGTAGTAAAACTCACAAAAGTGAAGTCGATCCCACAGGGATTGATGGATTAAGCAACTTTACTATGGTGATGAATTTAGTTAAGCTAATAGTTGATGATTTTAGTAGAAATTGATCAAACAGAATGTAAATTACTAGGAATCTAAATTGCAGAATGTAAATCAACTGAAGCTTAAATGGCAAGGAAGATAAATTGCTGAAACTTAAAGTGCAAGAAACTAAAAGAGCTGAAACTTAAATTGCAAGAAATATAAATAATTGAATCTTAGAGTGCAAGAAAGTAAAATTGTAGAATCTAAATTGCAAGGAAACTTAAATTACATGAATTATAAAGAAAATTGGGTGCAGGGATTTAAATAGCAAGATAAACTAAATGGGAATGTTAATCAGAAAGATCTAAGTGAGGAAAATCAGAGAAAATGATTCATCAGGGATTGGAGATGTTGTAATCCTTCATGAATCAATTGAGTCTCAATTCTTTGGTGACCCAATCTCTCTAATCATAATCAACCTGCCACCTTGATCTAGTGATCATGAGAAGAGGTTAAGTGTTTAACTCTCATCTATAAGCTACACTACTTCTCAGGATCTCAATTCCTCCTGAATGGTGTTGATCCAGAGAATAGTGATGGATAGAGCTTCAGTCCAAATGAAGATGATTCCCCTTCCGAGGCTCACATCCACATTCACTGAATTAAACCCCCTTATGGAGTGAATAATTCACAACCAAAACAGAAGTTACCCAATAGCTACCAAATTGAATTGAGAAGAAGAAGAATTTCATTGATTCATTGGGATTACAATAGAGCTCCTCCCCCTAATAAATTTGGGGTTTAGTTCATCATTGCTCACGTAAAACCAGAAATTAGAAAGTTGCAGAAAGAAGTGCAGAAGAAAATATAAAAGGAAATTGAATTCAGATATGTAACTAACTACTCAGCTTGAATTCCCTACTGACTAGCTCTTCTCGAGACCCCCTTTTCTAAATCAAATTTTCTTCTATTTATATACTTTAAAAATTGGTCTTCAAGTCCTTGGATTGGGCCTTGTTGAAGCAAGCAAGAGTGGGTCTCAGCGATGTTGAAGAGGGCAATTGGCGATTCACCTTTTTGATTTGCATGAGTGCTTAATTAAACTGGTGTTGGTGTCAACGTTGGCCTCAATGTTTGCAAGAAAATGTTGAATCAAACATTGGCTTGAGAAAGGATTTCCAAAGGGCTCGGTGTTGGCGCCAACGTTGGACTCAATGTTAGAGTACCAACATTTTAACACCCACGCGTGCGCATTGTTTACGCGTACGCGTCAAAATAGAGTTTTACGTGTCTGCGTCGCTCACGCGTTGGCATGTCCGGCCAAAATATGCATCCAGGCGTACGCGTGATCCAAGCGTGCGCGTCAATTGAAAATTTTCAAATCAAATTTTGGGTGGCTCATTGCGGACGTTGGAGGCAACGTTTGAGGTAGCGTTAGACCTCCAACGTTCGTTCATGCATGCTCATGCGTAACCCATGCGTACGCATCAATGGTGAATTTTGCCATTCTACGCATGCGCGCAGCTCATGCGTATGCATGTTTTGCATATCCATGTGTACGCATCATCAATGCGTACGCGTTACCCAAAATTTCTATGGCTCCAGCGTGTTACCCAAAATTTCTATGGCTCCAGCCTTTGAAAACCATCGAGGACGTTGGAGGTAACGTTGGACCTCCAACGTTCCCTCCAACGCCAGCACCAAAATTTTGCAGCTTCCCACATTTGAGGCAACGTTGGCACCCATTTCTTCTTTCCAAAACGTTGCCTTCAACGTTACCACAAACATTGCATCTTCCTCTCTTCTTCAATACTCTTTGCTCTATTTCTTCTTCTTCTTTCTTACTTCTTTCTTGCCTCATTTTCACCTACAATCAATCAAACAATTGCCTCAAAGTTTTCTATAATCATGAGGCATTTTCATCATTCATAACATCTAATAAAAGTAACATAAAACCTTAAGAAAAAGCACATAAACAACCATGTTCAGTTGACTTAGGCAATGCATGAAATTTCAATCCAATTGCTTACTTATTGCTCAAGAAAGTGCATAAAACCTATTGAAACAAGTGAAAAATGCTTGTGAAACTAGCATAAGATGACTTGTCATCACATCACCAAACTTAAATCTTGCTTGTCCCCAAGCAAGCAGTAAAATAAGAAAAAGGCATGAAAACAGATAAGCATATATGTCCTTATTAGTAAGTAATTGAATTTGGCTCATGGGGTTTTATGCAGACAGAATGCAGCTCAATTATTGTCAACTTCCAAATGTAAAATGTAAAATGCAGCTCAATTTGTTCTTTTCTTTGCTTTAGAAACTTATTTTTCAATTGTAGCTCAGTGTCAAGTGTTGCTTCAGCTTCTTAGTTCAATTTTCAATCAACACCTCTTCACTATAGACACTTGGCTCAAAATTCTTCTTAAGACATCGGTGCCCAGCACCTCTTTGGGTTACTAAATGGCTTGTAACTAGGTTGCTCTTGATAATGGACTTTTGGTTGATGATCCCGGGTTAGTTAACCCAAGTAACCAAGTGTTGAAACACTCCTTAGAACCAAATCATCCAAGCAGATCCTAGTACAAAGACACCACAAGCATATGTCTTAAGGTTCAAGCTATTAGTGTCTAGCTTTTATTCTTTGTTTCTTTCATTTGTTTGTTGCCAATTCTTGGCTTTTCTTTCTTTTCTTCTTACTTTTTCTTTTCTTCCAAGGACATTTATTCATTAAAGGTTCATAGCAGTAACTAAGTTTATACTTGAAAGAGACATTCTACCTTGTAGCTTTTATTATTGAGCTTACCAAGTAATCAAGCAATTACCACTATTGATCCTTATTCTAATGTCTACCATGTTAGACTTTTACAGCTTTTGTTTTAACCTTTTCTTTTATTATGCAAAATGGTGTACAAGACAAACATTCAAGTAGATGAAAATGAAACAAGCACTTATACTAGAACATTTATTTTGACAATTGAAGAAAGTAAACAATAGAATTCAAACTCAAACTATATAAAAGGAAAATGAAAGCATGTTCTTTCTTATTGATAGACAAAGAGCAATACCACCTTTCAATCCTCTGGTTGCTTTCCTTTGTTATTTGCCTCTTGCTTTTTCTTGCTTCTTCTTTCTTTTAACTATGTTTCAGTCCCATATCTCTCCTCATCCCACAGTCCAGCATCCATCAAATGTTGCTTCATTCTCTCCTGTTTGCTTTTTTCTTTGGCCAAATGTACCTCCTTTATTTCAGTGCATTCGTCATATGATTTGATTCTTTTGTTTAGCAGTGGCATGCTGCGGGTGATATAGTTTAGCCTAGCTTGAGCATTTACATCATATTCCACTCTGTCCATGTTTCTAGCCTTCCCAGTTGTATGATAAAGGTCCTTCCATTGCATGAAGTCTTGGAGATATTTCTCAAGCTGATCTTGTCTCTCCATCATTTTCAGCTACCAGTTTTCTTGCTGCTCTTGAGCTCTCATATATTGCTCGTGTTGAGCCTTCAAATATTGCTCATGCTGCTGCTCTTGAGCCCTCAGATATTGCTGGGACATTTCTGCAATTGCACTCTAAATCTGGCTTAATCCAGTGCACTAAAAGCTTGTCCCAAAAATGGTTGGTCTGCCTATTGTTCTTCCACTTGCTCTTCCTCTTGCACTTCCTCTCTTCTTCTCCTCTGCGGTCTCCTCCGTTGCTGGGCAACTGTAATATTCATCATTCTTTCTAGAGTCATCGGCTTCCCAGGTGTAACCAAATAGGATTTGCATCATCTAGTGGTACCCTTGCTTTCATACATAACCGCATAATGGTGCTTGGGTAATGTAGCCAAGCTTCCTTTGAATTCTTCTCTGAGATCTTTTGAATATCCTTTGCAATGATCTCATGGACCTTTATCTCCCTTCCTACCATAATACAGTGCAACATGACGGCCCTTTTCTTGGTGACCTCTGAGGTATTTACAGTGCCCAACATTGATCTCTTTATAAGTTCATACCATCCTTTTGCTTCAAGGGAGAGACCTCCCCCTTTTCAAATGTTTATACCTTCCATGATTGTCCCTCTCCCAGTCAGCATTAATCACACAAATATCACTAGAAATTTCATCATAATCTAGATTACCATTACTTTCTTGGTAGCCTGGTTCATCAAAATGTGCTAACCTCAGTCCTAAGACCTTCATGATGGTCTTTGGACTAAAATCTACCTCCAAATCCCTTACATAACTCTTGTAAGTTGGGGCAATGGTTGTATCCAGCCTTGCCGTGTTGGCGTAAAATTCCCGTATGATGCTTGCATTTATCCTAGTGATTGGTGGGGTAAGAGCCTCCTATTTCCGCTTTCTGATTTTGGCTTTTATCTCTGGGCATTCATCATCGGGCAACTGAAAAGGAATCTTTGAAAATATCCCTTTGGCTCTCATCCACTCAAATTGCATTTGGTGGAACCGTGACTTAAACTTCCATTGATCATAGTTGCCTTCAATTTCCTTAACAACAGGTTCCTTTTCTCTCTTTCTTTTGAAGCTTGAGGAAGACGCCATGGCTGCCTTGAGTGTTGGCCAAATAGAGGGATGAAGAATGGTGGGGACGGGTGATTGATGTGGCTTATAGAGCAAGAGGTTAGCCTTGAGTAAAAGTTTGACTTAAAGGTGAAGCAAGGATATGAATTCAAAGAGAACCAGTATGGTTTTGAGCAAACAGAACACAATTACAAGGACTTATCTTTAAGGACAACAAAAACGGAATTTGTTCAATGCATGAGGCGTGAAAGCTTGAGTTATGAAGCATGGTCTAAGTGAAGCCATTTATAGCAAACCTTAATGAGGATTGGATGGTCAGGATGCCTTTTGGAAGGGTTAGAATGGATGGTGTGCATTTAAGGATGGATGAGGACAAGAATCACCTCTTCATTGGGCATATGGTTCGGTCTCCTAGGTGCTGAACCTTGCAGCTTTGTGCTTTCCAAAAAGCAATTTCCAAGTACATGTGATTCACTTTCCATCCTTGTGACAACCGTACTTGCATGGTTTTTTCCTTTCCTCACCCTTCTTTTCTTCATATCTATCCACCTTAGCTAAACAACAAAAATTTAATTGATGTAAGTGGCGGTCAGCAAGTGAAAGGTAAACAAAATAAAATTTGCTACATGTTCCTTATCTATGAATAACCAACTATGCCCCTTTGAAATTAACTACAATTTTGGTGAACGCCAAACTTGTTTTATATTAAATGGTTCATATGAAACCCATTTAATCTCTACCATGGTTGGTATACTCATCACAAGGAACATTTTATTTTCTACTTTAACAAAATAAATTCACAAAATGATGCAAGACAAGGCTTATCTTTTCATGAATTTGAGTTTTAGAGCGATTGTGACTTTTTTGAAACTCATAGCACATGTAGAACACCAAATTTAATGTTTGGATATATGCTTTAATAAAATGAATGAGTATATATCCTAAGATGGTTACATGATCATCATGCTTCAAAAGCCATTTAGAGTGCCTTTAGGCACACCAAACTTAGGATTTGGACATATGCTTTAAAATGATGTATGCAGCCATCAAATCTACCCATGAAAGCTCAAATCCATGCCAGAAGAACTATCAATTATTGATATTAAAATAAAAGTAGGAAAATTAAATCATGGGCTGCCTCCCATGGAGCGCTCTTTTAGTGTCACTAGTTTGACATCAGTTATATGTTATGGTGGCTGATGATTGTAGTGCCTCATCTTGTCCCCTCTCACTGTGAGCTTTCTTCCTGTGCTTTGATGAACAATCTCTATGTGTTTCAGCGAGAGTATTTTATTGACAGTGTAATAATCATTAGATTGTGGGAATGTCTCCAACGGTTGGTAGATCAATTTCACTTTGTTTCCTTCTGAGAACTCTTCAGTTGGAATTTTCTTATTTCTCCACCCTTTTGGAACCTTTTTCTTGTTCTTCTTTCCTGTCTTTGGTGACCCTTCTTTCTTGGCAGTAGGCTTTGTGTCAGGGGCTTTCTTCTTAGTGATCAATCTTGTAACCTCTTTCTATAGTCCCTTCTCAGCCTTCTGTTCTTCATAACCCTTTGGTTTTTCTTTACTATTAGTACTTTGTACCAAGGGTGAGTTGATGAATGCTTTCTTGGGTTTTTCCTTCCAGTTCAAGTATTCCTAATCAATTCTCATGCAACCTATCTTTTTAGCAGGCGGTTGTATCTTCTTAAAGACATTTAGAATGATCTGCTCAACATATGCTCTCAAGATAATTTCTCCTTTCTCCACATCGATGATGGCCCTTGCTGTGGCTAGGAAAGGCCTTCCTGATGACCTGCATCATTTAGCCTTTTTACCTATGCAAAAGGATAATAAAAAGAGCCTATATTCATTATTTCAATGCAATTTCATGAGCTAAATGATGAGTATTATGATACATTGTTTTGAAA
This sequence comes from Arachis duranensis, assembly GCF_000817695.3. NCBI lineage: Eukaryota > Viridiplantae > Streptophyta > Magnoliopsida > Fabales > Fabaceae > Arachis > Arachis duranensis. The sequence goes on along the minus strand of NC_029774.3, from coordinate 70,319,786 downwards.
TGGATTTGTGCTGAATTTCAGGTGAAAAGTGCAATAAAAAGGGAAGAAAACAACAAAATAGAGCTGGGCATGTGAAACTGGCGTGCCACTTGAAGCAAACGCCATGAAAGTACATGGGCGTGGCACTCCAAGAGCTGGGCGTGGCACGCTGGTACAATTTTCCAGAGAGCAATGCTAGAAGCCACAAGAGGGGCATGGCACGCCAAGATGGGCGTGGCACGCCAGGACCATCAACCATTATGGGCGTGCCACTTGATGTCGAAGGCGTGGCACGCTAGCTCCCAACCATCACTTGGGCATGCCACTTGAAGACCATGCATAGCACGCAAATGCTAGAGAAGGCCAAGTAAAGCTGGGCGTGCCACTTGACGTCGAAGGCATGGCACGCCAGCTCCCAACCATCACTTGAGTGTGCCACTTGAAGACCCAGGGGTGGCAAGCCAATGACTAGAGAAGGCAAAGTAAAGCTGGGCGTGCCACTTGAGATCGAAGGCGTGGCACGCCAAGCTCTCATCTTCACTTAGGCGTGGCACGCCAACTCTCATTGTTTATCTGGGCGTGCCACTTGAATGATGGGCGTGGCACGCTAGCTACTAGAACGAAGAGGAACTATGGGCGTGGCATGCCAGACCTTGGGCGTGGCACGCCATTTATATTTTCCAGAACGGTGAAGAAGCATGCACAATGGGCGTTGCACCACATACCTGGGCGTGGCACGCCAGTTATATTTTCCAGAAAGGGAGATAGGAGGCCAACCATATGGGCGTGCCACTTGGTGTAGAAGGCATGGAACGCCAGCTATCATTCCTTACTTGGGCGTGCCATTTGAGTCTCAGGCATGGCATGCCAGCATCGTCAATCAACAAGAAGAAGACCTGGGCATGCCACTTGAGTTCTGGACGTGGCACACCAACGAAGGAACCAAGCACACAAATGGGCGTGGCACGCCAGACCCTGTGTGTGCTACGCTAGTTCAACTTTCCAGAAACAATGAGAAGAAGGAGAAGGCCTAGACGTGCCACTTGAGCTCAAAGGCGTGGCACGCCATGCTAACCAAGGTTTTAAAAGGGCCTGGGCGTGCCACTTGAGCTCGAAGGCGTGGCACGCCAGGCTACACAAGTGCTTAAAGAACCCTGGGTGTGCCACTTGAGCTCAATGGCATGGCATAGTAGGAATGCCAATGTTAGGGGCGTGCCACTTGAAGAGTTGGCCGTGGTGCGCCAAGCCAAAATTGGAGCTAGGCGTGGCACGCCACTAAAGCGCCAGTCACACACCAGCCACTAGAGGTCACGTTTATTGAGTTTTCTTTTCCCCTCCAATTGTAATTTTCTTTTCTTTATGTATTTTTTAATTCTAGTAGTAGGAGTAGTATAATAACCCCTGGAGGTACTGAGACAGGGGTTGTTGTTATTGGAGTTGCGTAGTAGCTTTTGTTGAAAGCATAGTTAGATTTACTTTTCATCTTCTCCCATCTTTTGTACTTTTTCTTTAGCTATGAGTAACTAACTTCCCTCTCATTGAGAGAGGGAGCTCTGTTGTACTTGATGGATTAATGATAGTGAATTTCTTCTTCTCTTAATCTTCTCTTTGATTTGCTAGAAAGAATTTTGTTTTAATGATTATTGTTCAATCATCTTGGGAAAGAGGTTGAATGCAAAATAGGTTTCATGGGAACCTTATAAGAGGATACATGAAACCATGCTTGAAATTCCTTCTCACACTTGAGTAGAATTTGGGTTTTGGGGATTGGATATGGTGACATATAATCCACCCACTACTTGGACCTATGATGATGTGTGGTATAATCAGAGACCAAGCATATCTCTCTTCATGAGCAATTAGACCAAGGAATTGGCTGATTATCAAGATTTGAGAGATTGAGTCACCATGGGATTGGGGCTCAATCAATCATAATTGCCAAGAGGTCAATGAGTTGCATAATTGAAGATGAGATGAGCTAGATTTAATCCAAAGAGAACAATATCTCCCAATCTCAATGAATCCCCCTATTCTTATCTTCCACTTTCTTTATAGCTTCCTTTACAATTCTATCAATCCCCATTCCCATTTACAATTAAGTCATTTATGATTCTGCACTTTACATTCTCGGCATTTCCTTTTATGCACTTTACTTCTTTTCTTTACTTTTGAGTCATTTACTTTCCTGTCCATTTACAATTCTGCAATCATACTTTATATTGCTCAGCTTGACTAAGTCACCAATTGATTAAAGTTGCCACTTGATGTCGAAGGCGTGGCACGCCAACCTCAATTGTGACTTGGGCATGCCACTTGGTGTTTTTGGCATGGCACGCCAGGCTTAAATTCCAAAGGAGTAATTTTGAGCCCCACTATGGGCGTGGCACGCCAAGAAGTGGACGTGGCACACTTGGGCATATGCCAGCCTGCCCTCCTCTCATTCAAATGAAGTGAATCTAGTGCCATTAGAAAGTAGACATCTAGAGCTTTCCAACCATATATAACAATTTATAATGGACACTGGAATTGAGGAAGATATTGACCTTGAAAACACAAGGAGAAAATCACGTCACTGCAGAGTTACCAGCCTGACCTCTTCATATTCAAAGGAACATAACATGAGTTGTAGAGGTCCAAATGAGATGATCTTGGTGGCGTTGGAAAGCTGACATCAAGGACTTTCCAAAGATATATAACACTCTAGGATGGACATTAAAAATGAAGGTGAAAAAGGCCATTATTTTAGTGTTACAAAACTTGGGCGTGCCACTTGATATCGAAGGCGTGGCATGCCAACCCCTTTCATACAATGGGCGTGCCACTTGGAGTCTTGGGTATGGCACGCCAATTTAAAAAGCCAGAGAGGAGATTTTGGTGCATCATTGAAGGCGTGGCACGCCAGAAGTGGGTGTGGCATGCCGGGCTACTTGACAAACTGACCTAGTCATCTTCAAATGGGTATAACTTGAACTACAGAGGTCCAAATGAGTTGACTCTAATGGCATTGGAAAGCTGACATCCAAGGCTTTCCAATCATATATAATACTTCATAGTGGGCATTCATTTTGAGGCTCAACCAACTCCATACTTTCGACGTTGCAAAGTGGGTCATACTCCAAAGGGCAAAATCTAGTGGGAGTGGCACTTAGAAACACAGGCCAACTTCTTCCTGCAGCCCCCAACCTTCAACCAAGCCCACTCGAACTCTCATTCAAGCCATAATTGTCAACCAATCAAGGCCACAAGAAGCATCTGGAATAGTTTATTTTCATTTCATTGTAATTTGCTTTTAATTTCATTTAAGTTTGTAATTCGCCTTAGTTTCATAGAATTATGGAGCTATCTATTAGGCTGGACACATTTGGAGGAGTGAGTCTTCGGACGCTCTAATGCACCACTATTTCATGGTACATCTTGTACCTAGTTGAGTGGATTTTATCCACTAATCTCACACTTATTCATTGAATTTGCATGTTTTACATTTTCCTTCCTGATTTTATGCTATGATTTAAAACATATTTCTTTGGTCTTAATTTAGCTAATTTTAATCCTCTCTCATTACCATTCAATTCCTTGATATGTGTGTTAAGTGTTTTCAGAGATCACAAGGCAAGAATGGCTTAGAGGATGGAAAGGAAGCATGCAAAAGTGGAAGGAATACAAGAAGTTGAAGACCCTAACCTCTACGCACTCAAACGGTCATAACTCGAGCTACAAAGGTCCAAATGAGGCGGTTCTAGTTGCATTGGAAAGCTAACATCCGGGGCTTTGCAACAATATATAATTTCCCATAGTTGACCTGGCGATCAGGGATGCGCACGCGCAATGCACGCGGATGTGCGAATCTGCGAAATTTCCATCGGCGCGCACACACCAGGTGCGCGTGCGCGTGCATGAGCCGCGACCTGTACGTATCAGAAATCGCCCCCTGTGATTTTTGGGCTGTTTTTGACCCAGTTTTTTGCCCAGAAAACATAGAATAGAGGCTACAGAGTGGGAGAATCAATCCATTCATTCAGACACTTCTCATTCACACAATTTTAGGTTTTAAATGTAGTTCTCTAGAGAGAGAGGCTCTCTCCTCTCTCTTAGGTTTTAGGATTAGGATTTCTTCTTCTTCTCAATTCCAGTTTCGATGCTCTTTTAATTTAGTTTCTCTTTTATTTGTTTATGAACTCCATGTTAGATTTGATTTCTTTATTTAATGCAATTTGAGGTATTTCATATTTATGATTTTAATTTAGCTGTTTACATTCTTAGCTTGTGTTAAGTAATTGGAGACACTCGAGTTATCAAACTCTTTGTTGATTAAAAATTGGAATTGTTTGCTGATAGATTTGAAGCCCCCTAACTCTAGTCTTTTTGTAGGAATTGACTAGGACCTGAAGAATGAAATTGATTTATCCACTTAACATACCTTCATAGTTAGTGTAACAACCCTAGTTTTTGAAAATCAAATAATTAGATATTTGTGATTTATTGATAATTTTATTTTAAGAAAATTATTTTACTAAAGGTAATTAAATGGAGTTTCATCATAATTGGAGTTTAAATTAATTAGAATTCTTATATAATCTTTATTAGATATTTGGTATAATTGAAATTATAATTTTGATAATTGAAAAATAAGAAGAATTGTATAATTTAATTTAAATAAATTCTATTTTGAATGAACTATGTTATTAATTTGAACTCCTAGAAATTAATTTATTAGAAATGATTAGATTAATTTTTATAAATATTTTAAGTTCACGTCAATTAATATTTAAGTACAATTTTTATTATAATTTGTTATTTTATAAATTGAAATTAAAGTCTAGTGATAGGAAAATAATGAAAAATTATACCATTTGATTTGAATAATTAATATTGAGTTTCAACTATATTTTATAAAAATGTGATTAATATGCTCATTTTATAATGTAAATTAGAAATAATTGATTTAACTTGGCAATATGTTGATAAATACTGTTCCTAAATATTTTTAATAGAGTACATTTGATTTTAAAATTATCCTATCCTCTAATTTTATCAAAATATCTATTCATATCTATCCATATTCTTTTATAAAATCTTAATTTCTAACCCTAATTCCCAAAATTAATTCAGAACCCTAATTTCCCCAATTCCTAACCCTACATAGCCGTAGCCTTACCCTCACCTTCCTTCAACGTAACATTCGCACACAGCAGCGAAACAGAGAGGAAAGAGAGAGGGAAGAGCTGCTGCCCCACCGCCGCCGTGACCGCCGGACTGTCGCACGCAAGGATCCCACGCCACCATCGCCAGCGTCGCCCAGCCTTGCCGCGCTGCAGTGCCTCCTGTCAGCCGTTCGTGGAGCTGTGGAGAGCATCGCCGTCGAAGCCACGCCGTCGAAGCCATGCCGTCGCGGAAGGAACCAGGGGAGGGAACCTTTGCTGCGTCGCCGCCATGCCTCCATTGCCACCGAACGCCGTCAAGCGCGGAGAGAGAGCCAGACACCGCGAGGAAGAAGACGCGATCAACAAAGGGAAGAAGGTTCCACCGCTGCCGTGTGACTGCTGCCACTGAAGGTCCATCGCCGCCAATCGACGCCGCTGCTGAAGATGGTAAGCCAAACCGTCGTCCTTGTTGCTGGAGAAGACCACCGGAGTTGCTGTTCTGGCTCTGGTCTATTACTTTATTTGATTCTGTTCCATTTACACACTTCCTTTGTCACTGCTATCCGTGTTAACGATTTGATTTTTAGTACATTCCTTGTCCTGAATTTTCCAGAGTTGTGTTTGCTCTTGCTTCCTATTCGATTCAAATCCTGTCCTGTTGCAACCATCGCGCTGCCTTAGGAAAGTGAGACTGCTGTTATTCCGATTAATGCTCCTACTGCTACTGCTAAGACGTATGCTCTGCTCTCTGGTTTCTGTTTTCCCGAGTACCAGAGCTGCTGTTCCATTCCTGTATTTCTTTTGGTAAGATAGGTTTTGTTCTACAATCAATATTCTAATTACTGCTCCTTTGATGATCTGTTTTGTTTTACCCTTGCATTTGCTTCAGCCTCTATTAAATTCCCTTTCAAAATTGTTGTTGCTGTTACTAGAGTTGTGGGTGATGCCGCTGCCGTTCCAGTTGTATTGGAGTGACTACCTGCCACAAATTGGGGATAAAGGAAATTGTTACGTTAAATAATACGATTCCGGCTAATTGAGGTAGGGGATTTATTTCATAATTAACAGTTTTAACTTATGAATGCCAAAGAGGTTTAGTGAGTAATTGCAAATAATTCATAAACATGATTAATTGGTAGGGATAAGCTTAATTTGAGATTGTAAAATTTGGATTAAGTTTGGTATTGAGATGATTTCTTAGTATTTTAATTAATTTATTGATTTTAGATTGTGGCTGTGAACGCCATTAGGTGTTCTTGTTGGAGTGACTATTCTGATTTATTATTAGAATTGAATGTGGCTGTGATTACGCTGAATTGTAATTGAAACTAGATGCGGTTGTGAACTGTATTCCGAATTATTGATTTTTGCGATGAATGAGTTGACTGAGGTTGTGAACTGTATTCCGAATTATTGATTTTTGCGATGAATGAGTTGACTGAGGTTCTGATCCTGAATGAATTATTTTGAATTGTTTGATATTGTATTGGAAATTTAATATATTGGAATGGCTGTAAAATGGATTTGTGACGGGTTGGAATTGCTTGAACTGTGGCTGCGATTAGTAATTCATTTAAGTTTACTTATTAAAATGAGATATGATGAGTTAATAATTGAATGAAATGTATTTGAGAAAAGTTAGTTGTGGTGATTATTCTGAGTTATGATTGAAGTTGGATGCGGATGTGAATTGAGTTTGGGTTATGGCTGTATTCTGGTTATGGAGAGTAAGTGCTTGTTGTTGTTTTTAGTTATCTGATGTATCGGAATGGCTGTGAAATTAACATGTGACTGGTTGGAACTGGTTTTGGTAGTTGTTAATGTTGGTTCATGATTAATTAGAATTAAGTTTGAGAACTGTTAACAGATTGAAGCTTGATTATTAAATTTATCTTATGAAATCTGAATTTAAAGATAGAAACAGTAACTCTAAAAGTATAAGGATAACTTGTGATAATTGGAAACTATATGGAGCAGAATCTTTGGGTGAACATATTATAAGAGAACTGGAATTATGTAAATAATACATACTTTGGGTGTTTTGGTGTCAATATTGCTAAGATTTTGATTAAGTTTGGTGACAATGTGTGTTGGGTATTTGGAAAGTGAAAAATTGTTAATCCTTTGGTTAAAATAAAGGATGAATTGATGAAATAGAAGTTATTGATGGATTATGTGGAAATTAGTTATGAATTGATAAGAATGGAATTGGACTGATGGAGTATGTGAAAGTTGCGGATTATGGCTGAATTCTTAACTATTGCGGATTGTTAAATTTCTGATTGATTGAGAATTTGCTGTGATAATTATTGAGAAAGGTTTGATAAGATGTTGAGAAAGAGGGGTTTTGAAGGGTTGGATTTTGAATACTAAATAGATTGCTGAAAATCTGATTTTTGAAATTAAAAGTGACTTTGGAAGTGAATCAGTTATTCAACGATAATCGAAAGGGTAATAGAGTAAATGCTGAGTAAAGTATAATAAAAGTTGTTGTTGAGACTCAATTTTGAGAAGTTTGAATTAATTATAGAACTAACTTGAAGTGTCTGAATATTATGTATATTCAAATGTACAGGAAATCATCTCTTTATAGAGGATTTACAGAAATAGAAATAACTAGAAAATGGGAAAAATACTAGCCTAAAATAAAGAAAGATTTCTAATCATAAAATCCCTAAAAATAAGCTAAACTAAAACTGGAAAAGATATTATAATTAATTCTATTTACAGAAAAGATTCATACAATAAATTAGGAATTTGATTTTGATTTGATCTAGTCAACACTCCCTCTCAAGCTGGCTTGAAGATATCCTTCATTGACAGCTTGCTTATTATGCTATCAAAGGTCTTCTTGGGTAATCCTTTAGTTAGAACATCTGCCAATTGTTCCGTGGTCGGAACATATGGGATACAAATCTGTCCTCTCTCAATCTTTTCCTTTATAAAATGCTTGTCAACTTCAACATGTTTAGTTCTATCATGCAGAGCTGGATTATGGGCAATAGAAATTGCAGATTTGTTGTCACAATACAACCTTATTGGTGGAGAAATGGGAACCTTTAGTTCTTGTAGGATTTTCTCTACCCATAGTGCTTCACATATCCCATGAGCCACTGCTCTAAACTCAGCTTCTGCACTATTTCGTGCCACAACACTCTGCTTTTTCCTCCTCCAACTAACCAGGTTTCCTCCAACAAAGGTGCAATACCCAGATGTTGACCTTCTATCCATGACATTCCCAGCCCAATCCACATTTGTATAAGCTTCTACTTGAAAATGTCCATGCTTTTTGTAGAGTAACCCTTTTCCAGACGACCCTTTCAAGTACCTTAGGATTCTAAAGACAGCATCCATATGTTCTTGACTAGGTGAATGCATAAACTGGCTTACCATGCTCACAACAAAGGCTATATCCGGGCGTGTATGGGATAAATAGATTAGCCTCCCCACTAAGCGCTGATATCTCCCTTTGTCCATTACATTTTCTGGTTCAGCTGGCTTCAATTTTAAGTTAGGCTCTATAGGTGTTTCAGCAGCTTTACAACCAAGTAATCCCGTCTCTTTTAAAAGATCTAGGATGTACTTTCGTTGGTTCATAAAAATGCCTTCCTTAGACCTTGCAAATTCAATTCCAAGGAAGTATTTTAATGAGGTTCTTTGATTTCAAATGCTTTGGCAAGCTTCTCCTTCAAGTCTTTTAGCTCCAAAAAATCATCACCTGTCAGAATAATGCCATCCACATATACAATTAAGATGACAGTTTTATTAGCTGCTGAATGTTTATAGAAAAGTGTATGGTCAGCTTGGCTTTGAGTATAACCAAGTCCCTTCACCACCGTTCCAAGTCGTTCAAACCAAGCTCTTGGGGATTGTTTCAATCCATAGAGGGATTTCTTTAGTTTGCACACTTTATTCCTCCCTAATTCAGCCTCAAATCCAGGTGGAAGTTTCATGAACACCTCTTCCTCTAGCTCCCCATTCAAGAAAGCATTCTTTACATCCAATTGATGTAAAGGCCAATTGTAATTCGCAGCAAGAGATAAGAGAATCCGCACAGAGTTGAGTTTGGCAACTGGAGCAAAAGTCTCTCGATAGTCTACTCCATAGGTTTGTGTATATCCCCTAGCTACTAACCTAGCCTTATACCTCTCTATGCTTCCATCAGCATTGCACTTGATGTTGAAAACCCACCTGCAGCCAACCAATTTTGCATTCTGTGGCAGATCTACAATCTCCCAAGTTTCATTCTTCTTGAGTGCATGCCACTCTTCCATCACTACTAATTTCCAATTGGGATCATCTAGTGCTTCCTCTATATTCCTAGGCTCAAACAGATTTGTAATTTTAGAAGTAAAAGCTCGATGTTTTTGAGAGAGATTTTGGTAAGAGACATAATTGGAAATAGGATGGTTGGTGCTGGTTTTAAGTACCTTTTTGGTGCAGGTTCTGGTTTCTTTCCTAAGGGCTATTGGCAAATTATTATTAGAAGTGACAATTTCAGATTTACCTGGAAGATCTTCAGGTACTACAGTTGGGCTGTCTTCCGGGTTTTCAGATTGGGTTGATACAGAGATGATGGGCTGGTCTCTATTCTTCTTGGGATATTTCCGAACATAACATCGAAGCTCCTTTTCTGATTGTGGTATTTCTTTTTCTATTTGTATTCCAACTAGTTCTGGCACAATTTCAGAATTGATTTCCACATCTTTTTTTGCAATTATTTCAGAATTTGTTTGATCAGTGAAAGTTGTATCCTCAATATGTAAGATAGGAGTGGGTAAAGGTTCATGCTAAAAATTTCCTTCCATTAGACTCTCCCAAAAAATTTTCTCCCCTTAAACTCTCCCCCTGAAGAAATTTTTTTTGAAAAAATGTTTCATGTTCCAAAAAAGTAACATCCATGCTTACATGACATTTTTTTGTGTGTGGATTGAAACATTTATAACCCTTTTGACTTGGGGAATAGCCAATAAAAATGCATTTTTCTGCCCTTGGATCAAGTTTACTTCGGGGTGAAGGTGTATTCAAAAATACAGTACAACCAAATACTTTTAAAGGTAAATCAGAATACAATCTACATGCTGGAAAATTCTTTTTGAAAGTATCCAACGGTGTGCAGTAATTTAACACACGTGTAGGCATTCGATTTATGAGATAGGCTGCTGTTAGGACAGCATTCCCCCATAAATACTTTGGAACATTACCCTCAAACATAATGGCACGTGCTACTTCAAGATGTTTATTCTTCCTTTCAGCAATGCCATTTTGTTGAGGTGTATTGGGACATGTAGATTGATGTTGAATACCTTTTTTTTGAAGAAATTCACCAAGATTTTTGTTAAAGAATTCAGTACCATTATCACTTCTTAAGATTGAAATTTTTGTGTCAAATTGAGTTTCTACCATTTTTGAAAAATATTGAAAAATTTTAGAAACCTCAGATTTTTCATGCATGAGATAGATCCAACATAGTCGTGTGTGGTCATCGATAAAAGTCACAAACCATTTCTTTCCAAATTGGGTTGTTATTTTCGATGGACCCCATACATCACTATGAATCAACTGGAAAGGTTTAGATGCATGATAAGGTTGAGAGTAATAAGGAACTCTATGACTCTTTGCACGAATACAACTTTCACATTTAAGTAAGGAAGAATCAATATTCTTAAACAAACTTGGAAACAAATGTTTGAGATATGGAAAATTAGGGTGTCCTAGTCTATTGTGCCAGAGCATTATTTGGTCCTTTATAGACATAGAACTATTACCACTAAATCCTTGAGCTACTTTATCTTCCGAAATATCCTCAAAATAATAGAGCCCGTCTATCATCTTAGCACTGCCAATCATCTTCCCCGAAGTTCGGTCCTGAAAAATACCATGAGTATCAAAGAATGTCACAGCACAATTGGAATCCTTGCAGATTTTACTAATAGAGAGGAGATTACAAGACAGCTTTGGTACATGTAGGACATTTTTTAGGTCAATGTTTTTGGACAATTTAATGGTACCTTTTCCAGCAATGGATGAAAAACTACCATCAGCAACTCTAATTTTCTCATTTTCAAAAGAAGGAGAATAAGTTTTAAATAAAGGAGAGAGGCTGGTCATATGGTCAGATGCACCTGAATCGACAATCCATGGTGCATTCAAGTTTGAGGTGCAGTTAAGGGACATAGGAATACTAAAATTACCTGTTTGAGCCAAAGAACCACTAGGAGTACTAGATAAAGAACTGGAATTTAACAGCCTTATGAGCTGCTCAACCTGTTCAGCCTCATGATTAATGACTGAGGAACTGTCAGCCATATCTATAAATCAGAGGCACAGTGCAGAGATTCTGCTCTGATACCAACTTGAAGTGTCTGAATATTATGTATATTCAAATGTACAGGAAATCATCTCTTTATAGAGGATTTACAGAAATAGAAATAACTAGAAAATGGGAAAAATACTAGCCTAAAATAAAGAAAGATTTCTAATCATAAAATCCCTAAAAATAAGCTAAACTAAAACTGGAAAGGATATTATAATTAATTCTATTTACAGAAAAGATTCATAAAATAAATTAGGAATTTGATTTTGATTTGATCTAGTCAACAAACTAGTTATGATTTTTCAAAGTTAAAGTGTAAAACTTGATTTTCTGCATTATGTTTAAAAGAAGCCGGACACTTTGAAAAGCTATAACTATTTCTGTGATTATCGGAATTGTGTGAGACTAAGTCCGGATTGAGCTTTGGAATATAGGGAACTGAACTGCTGAATTTGAGGCTTTTTCACTAAGTTTATGATTTATGGTGAATTTTTGAATCATGGATGTCAAATCTGGTTTTTCTGCTGAGCATTTAACACAGCAGCAACTTGATTTCTTTAATAGAAATTCTGCATTTTGAATTTTGAAATGAAACCAATTTTAAATGAAACTTTGGTACTAATACTTTAATTTCATAAAAATTTAGAATTGTTAGAGTTGTGGTTTTAAAGTTTCGGATTTTCAAAGAAAGATGTTTTATGCAGTAAAAGTCAGGCTTTGTTTTCGAAGTCAGTAACTTTGAGGTTTTATAATTTTTAAATCTGGAATGGTATTGAGATGCAACCAATTGGATGTGAAAATTAAGTATGTTTAGCATATGTGACTTAAATTTCAGGGCTATCCATGTTTTAATGAATAAGTTATGGGACTTGGAAGAAGATAAGTTCATTAACTTTTAAAGCAAAATTCTGCAGGAAATTAGTCAGCTTCTAGGTTATATAACTTCTTCATCAAAAATGATATTGACCTGAAACCAATTGGAAAAGACACTTGGATGAGTGTAGTTGAACTGTATTAATTTTCAAACTTATTGGATTTAACTTGGATTTTATATTGAATTTTGAATATTACATGCTGCTGCTGTTTTTCTGGTTTTACGCACTGCAGAGCAGTCACTGTTTTTCCTCTATTTCTAAGGTTATAGAAACCAAAAAATTATGATCTTTGATTTGTTAGAAAGCTTATTTCAAGATGAACGCCTGGACATAAAGTTTGCGCAATTCCGAGTTCATTTGCTATATTAAAAACAGAAAAGAAGATAGGGTGTTGAGAATGCTTGAGTGATAGTTATGAGTTCATAAAATCAAAGATGAACCTTAGCATTATATGGCTGATTCAATGTTGGAATTTGCTTGTTTCTGAATTGAATTGATATTGGAAAGGTTGAAAAGAGTTTGGTAAATTGTTTGGTTGGAACCCGTAAGGGTGGCTAAGTCCTATTTTTTAAAGGAGATTATGTTCAAATTTTTATAAGGACTTAACCAAAATCAATATTTAAGGCTTATCTAATGATAATAACTTCAATGATTCTTTTAAGAAAAGATTATTTGGTATACGAGATTGTGGGCAAGGACGTGGGTTTTGTCCCGCTTGCATATTTATGATTACAAAAGAGAATAAAAAAAGCAGAGTACCTGTTGAAAGGTCATTTGTTGCTTGAGGCAACCCATGAGATGTGTTTATTCATTTGTTGCATTAAGGCAACCCCAGATATACTTGTATGATCATCTGCTGCAGTGAGGCAGTCAGATAGATAATGGTATGATTACTGAGAACGCTTTCCTACGGTACAGATCCAATTTTATTTCTGTAAGGCAGAGGGGTTATTTCCTGCTACAGAAGTACCGTGACCACCTGTTCCATTTCTGTAGTGGCAGAGGGGTTATTTCCTGTATACAGAAGGTGTGTCGGCGTACTTCCCTGCAGTGGCAGATGTGTTATTTCCTGCGTGCAGTGGACCCTGTGGTGGCAGAGGGGTTATTTCCTGTACACAGGGGTATGGCCAATAGGAAAGCCTTATCCAAACAGAGGTTGCTGGATAATGTCGGGAGCGGGTTAGTAACCGACAGATGAGCTCATTACCTGCACTAGGGCTAGACATGCATCATCCTTGTGTGTGCATTTGCATTTGATTGGGTTTGCTCGTTGTACTTCCCTGTGATTGTGCTGTTTGCCTTGCTGTGACTTGTTTGGTGTTGAATTGAATCTCCGTTTGAAGCTGCGGGAGATTATAGATCTTATTTATGAGTTAAGTTTACGACTTGAGTTATTTTCATAGAATTTCCCTCGCTCTTATTGCCTAACATTTTTATTTTATACAGAGGGATAGGATTTGTATGTGAGTTTTATTTGAAATCTTTTGTATGACAGATATTATTATTAATAATTATGTGATTATTATTACTTGGTGATGCTTGCTATATGATTTGATAAATAAAAACAAAATTTTTTGGTATTTTTACTAAAACAAAACCGCGATATCGAACTAAAGGCTCAATAGTAAATAGTTAATAAAGGAAAGCAGGTTGGTAACACCTTACTTTCGGTACGATCATGACGTTCTGGAAGTTGGGTCGTTACAGTTAGAGGCTGACCAAGTGGGAGCAAAAGCCAATTCTCATTACAATTGATAAGGATAACTAGGATAGGACGTTTAGTTCTTATACCTTGCAAGGAATTTCATGATAATTAGTTTACTTCCTTGTCATTTACATTCCTTGTTCAAACATTTCAAAAACCCAAAAATATACTTTTCTCATAAACAATAATAACACACCACCCTGCAATTCCTTGAGAGACGACCCGAAGTTTAAATACTTCAGTTATCAAATTTATTAGGGGTTTGTTACTTGTGACAACCAAGTTTTTGTACGAAAGGATTCTTGTTGGTTTAGAAGCTATACTTTTAGCGAGGCTTTATTTGTAAAATTCTTTACTAGCAAAAATCCGTTCGTCACCCTCCTTCCCACCATTCTCTTCTCCTCTCCCATTTTCTTACTTGTAAATATTTTAGTTATGAATTACTAACTCATTCCATTGGGAAAGAGAGCTCTATTGTTTTTCAATGGATTGATTATTTTTATTCTTCTTCTTCTCTTCATCTCTCTTTGATTTACTAGAAATGATTTCGTTCTTCATTCTAGCATTCAATTATCTTGGAAAAGAGATTGAGTGTATTTGGGTTTTATGGGAACCTTGGAAAAGGAATCATAAAACCATGCTTGAAATCCTTTCTCACACGTGAGTTGGATCTGGGTTTTGGTGTTTGGATATGATGCATATAATCCTCCCTCTACTTGGACCTATGAGGATGTGTGGTATAATCAGGGAACAAGCTTCATCTCTTCTCATAAGCAATTAGACCAAGGAATTGGGTATTGATCAAGATTTGAGAGATTGAGTTACCAAGGCATTGGGGCTCAATCAATCATGATTGCATGATTGAAGGTGAGACGAAATCAATTAATCTGGAGAATGCAATATCTCTTGATCCCAATATTTATTTTATCTTTGTTTCTTTTATTTACTTTGTGGTTATTTACATTTTCAGCACTTTACATTTTCAGCACTTTACTTTCTTGTACTTTACTTTCCTTGCCATTTACTTTCTTGCACTTTATTGCTTTCCTTTACTTTCATGTTATTTACTTTTCTTGTTGCTTATCACTCAAAATTGAATCGTCTAACTAGGATAATTAATCAACTATTGCTTGCTTAATCCAATTAATCTCTGTGGATATGATCCCACTCCATTGTGGGTTATTACTTGACGATAATTTGGTGCGCTTGCCAAAGAACGGATTCATTATATATGGGTAGTGAATTCCGGTCATCAACAGTAAACACACAACAACCACCACAAAGATACATCAACCCCCACCATGCAACCATGTGAAACCAACAGCAGTTTCTCAAAATTGGAGGCAGCCATAGCACAATTGTCAACACAACTGACCGAAACTATCTCCACTATCCTGGAAAGATAGCTGCAGGTTGACAGAAAGATAGATGCTAACCAGGAAGAGGTCAGATCCAATATAAAGAATCAAGGGGTAGCGATTTCAAAGTTAGAGGCACAATTATGGAGCTTATCTAAGCAAATACCTATGTCAACACATACTTTTCCTAGTGACACCATGGCTAAACCAAGGGGAGAGTGCAAGGCCATAACACTAAGAAGTGGAAAGGTTGTAGAAGAAACATCCCCAAGTCAAAGCCACCAAGAAGAAGAAATTGCAAAGGAACCTGAAATCAAGAAGGAAGAAAAGACCTCTGCACCATCCTCCCCAAAGCAAGTTCTGAAGCCTTATGTGCCAAAGCATCTTATCCACAAAGACTGAGAAAGGATGGGAAAGACAGCCAGTTCGCCAAATTCTTAAAATTTTTCAAGAAGCTCCAGTTGAACATACCCTTTGCTAAGGCACTAGAGAAAATGCCGCTCTATGCCAAGTTCTTAAAAGAACTTATGACAAAGAAAAGAAACTGGGTGAGAAAGAAACTGTGGTACTTACTGAAGAGTGCAGTGCTATAATACAAAAGAAGCTCCCCCAGAAATTGAAAGACCTTGGGAGTTTCCAAATCCCTTGTATCATTGGGGATATGAACATTGAGAAGGCATTATGTGACAACCAAGTTTTTGTAAGAAAGGATTCTTGTTGGTTTAGAAGCTATACTTTCAACGAGGCTTTATTTGTAAAATTCTTTACTAGCAAAAATTCGTTCGTCAAAATAGCGTCGTTGCTGGGGAATTACAAACGTGTGCCTTATTATTGGTTATTGTAAATATTTGTTTTTGCTTATTTATTTGTTTTTTTATTTAATTTTTGTTAGCTACTATGAATTCTCACCCCTATCGCTATGAGTTTGGTTCCAATGTTGTTGTAAGGAATGGAAGCTATAATGAGAACAGGCATCAAGGTTGGAACAATCAAAGATGGGAGGAGCCACCAGAATTTGATTAACCCTCTTGGCAACAACACCCTCCAATGCGCTATCACCAACAACCATTCTATGATGCAAACCAGGACAATAGTTATGGTGGACCCTTTATTGACAACTAACCTCCACCAAATTACTATGGTCAAGAGCCATTCCAAGGTGCGTACCAAGATAATAGATATGGTGGACCCTTTGTAGTTACCAGTAAGACCCATCATATGCCTATGAACCCCCTTCTCAACATAACTCTGAAACACCATACTCACAAGCCCCTGTCCACCATTCACCTCCATATGACCCTAATCCTTATCCACCACACCAACCACCATATGAACCATACCCAGAACCACCACCTCAATATTCACCATCTCCATATCCTTATCAAGAAGAACTAACTCCGTATCATGAGCCCTTTCTCCCAGCAAATGAACCCTCCTATCCACCCCAAACCTCCATGGAGAACACACTTACCTCTCTCATTGGTCTCACCTCTAAACTCCAAAATCTTATATCCTGCATAGACCAACCCTCCACCTCCAATATTCAACCTACAAGCTTCAGTGCATCACCACCATCCATGGAAGAGCACCCACATCCATCAATCCAAGAGCAAGATGATCCCTATTATACTATGGACATGGAACAAGAGAGAAGGGATCGTCTTAGGGATGCAATGGATCGGTTACAAGCGGCCTTATTTTCAGAGGAGTAAGAGGAGGCCTAAAATGTGGAAGTAGGAGAGACCCTTGAAGATGAAGGAGTAGTTGAAGGGAGTTATATTGGAAAGGAAACCATCAAGGAGGAGTATGATTTTATGCTAAAACAACTGGACGAAGCCGCAATAGTTAAAGAGGAAGTGGTTAAAGACTTGGGTGATGCGGAACCTCCACGAGAAAGTCCATCATAGAGCCTCCTTTCCAAGACGCTTGAAGTTGATGGTGAGGAGGGTGTGCAACCTCCAAGACATATCCTAGTTGAAGACTTTGAAGAGGTTGATTAAGAGATGGAGATTCAAGAAGAAGAAGCACAACCTCCCATGCCCTTGGTAAGTAATGAAGAAGAGATTAAATTGGAAGAAAGTTACCAAGAGGAAGAGGTTGATATTAAAGAAGCTTGCAAAGAGGTGGAAGTTATCCAGGAAGAACACAAGGGAATGGAACTTGCAAGAATTCTTATCCTTAACCTTCACTTCCCCACTTGAATATGGGCTACCGAAGACGGATGATCAACTTAGAGTTCTTTGTGGCTTTAAGAGTAAGAGGGAGATGGTTAGTGAGAGGAGTTATCAAGCAAGGTTTAGCACGGTTGCATGCTCCAAATCGAAGGGCAAGGGTTGGTGTAGAGCTCAATTGAATGGGTCTAGGAAGTTGTTTGGCCGTTTCAGTGAGAATTCAGAATGCTTGCCACCTGGTTGGAACAATGGTGATCAACACAAAGACGGGTGCAAAAGCAAGGTTTGGGACCCCGGAATTTATTCCAACAATCAATACTTTTGGGGCCTTGTCACTTGCTTCCACTTGCTTGAAGGCTTTCTACGCCTAGTTTGGGATCCCAGAGGCTATTGGAAGTACAAACATTGGTGGGGAGTCCTGGATCAGTTCAAGCATAAGCCACCCTGATAAGGAGCTCACAGGATGTCCAACTTAAGGACTTTAACTAAAAGTGCTAGGTGGGAGACAACCCACCATAGTATAATCGTCCCTTTTCATTCCTAGTTTTATTTTATTTTGTTTTCCACAGTATTCATTCATAATTTCTGCATAATCATCTACATTTTGCATTCTGCATTTTGCATTCTGTATATTAAAAAAAAGTACCACCCCACGCGTAAGCGTACTGCACGCTAGCGCGTCGATTGTGATTTGGGCGATCCACGTGGCAGCGTGCATGGTGCGCACGCGTCCCCTGAAAATCAGCGTAAGAGTATGCCTTGGCCGAATGTTGTGCCGGCTTGGCGCTGGTATTGTGCTGGACGCACAACCTGCCCCACGCGTACGCGTCCTTGATGCATACGCGTCACCTTGCCCATCTGGTCACCCACGTGTGCGCGTACATGCCGTGCACGCGTCGCACACCTTCTCTCCACAAATGCAAGAGTTACAGAGGTTGTGCATGTGCACATACGTGTCCCTTCACTTTTGCACAACCCACGCATTCGCACGCAGTGCGCGTGCGCGTCGTATGCTCGCCCAGTTCTGTCTTCTTATTTCTTTCTCCCTACCTCTTTCTTCTTCCTTTCTCACTTTCTCCTCCTCCCCTTTCATCCTTATTCCCTTTCTTTTCTTCTATTTGATACATTTGCATACTCACATTCATGACATTTTAACTTCATTGTTTCTTCTCCCCTCATCTTCTATATTTGTTATTTTCACATTGGTGTTAAAATGTTCTTACTCAACTATTGCATATTTCCTGCATTATTTTGGGTGCTCCTTTACATGTTTTCTATTTAGTTGACATGATTTTTGCTTCTATTATTTTCTCACTTACATGTTGTAGCTATCATGAAGTTAAGAACCTTATTATTTGGCACTAGCCCACATATATTTTTTCTTTTCATCTCTTTGTTTGTGGGTTCTTCCCCTTCTTTTTTCTCTTCTTTCAGGATGGCCACCAAGAGGGAAAAGGAAAAGTTTCTAACTGGAGTAACAAACAAGTCTACCACACAATCTTTGGAGAAAAAGCATCAGTTGGAGCCACCCGTCCACTTGTACATCTCTGCATGCACCGAGGATGGTGCAATCTTTAAGTGTGGGGAGGTCGATATTGACTTCAGGTGGTTAGTACTTTCTGACTCAACACCATTGTTTAAATTTTCTTTGTTAAATTAGTTGTTGCATTTGCATGTTTGATTGCATGTTTCTTTGATTTTGTGCACATATTACCATTACTTAGATGAAGTGATGAATTCTTTTCCAAGAAATTATTTTATAGCATTTCACAAATTTAAATTAAAATTTTTGTTGAACTTGTTTGAAGAAATATTATTTTGGAACACGGTTTAGAGCTCGAACACACAAAACCAGTGAGATTTTGAGCTTATTTGATTGGTTGCATCTTATCAACCAATATTTTATTTTTGGTGCGTGTTGTTCTCTCTAAAATTGTGATCTGTGTCTTGCTTAATTCTATATTTCCATTGTTTGATGTATGCATGAACTTATATGATTGAGGCCTTGTTTCACTTAGCTTATATACCCATATGGCCTTACTTTTCATTATCCTTTGCAAACCAATTTGAGCCTATTTTACCCCCTTTGTTCTTTACTTTAGCACATCATTAACTCTAAGCATAAAACAATATTTCTCTCTGATTTGAATCCTTGATTAACTTAGAGTAGTGAGAGTGCTCACGAATTAAGTGTGGGAAAATTGGGATTAAAAACCTTTGGTTTGAGAATTGGGTATATTGTATATTTTTGGTGAAAATGTGAAAAATGTTGAAGACAAGTTTATGCATTCAATACCTTAATCATATGCATTGAGAAAAATAAAAAGAAAAAGAAAAGAGAAACAGAAAAAAAAGTGTGAGAAAAAGAAAAGAAAAAAAAGCAAATAATAAAAAGGGGACAAAATGCCCGAAGTTAAGTAATAATATCAATGCATATAAGTTGTACCTAAATTTGGGATGCATGAATATGTGGTAAACATAGTTAATGGGCATTTAGATCTTGCATTGTAATTACATGGATTGTCTTAAGTTAGGTGGGAAGTTTAGGTTAATTAAGGATTCAAATTTTAGTCCACTTGACCAAATACAATCCTACCTTGACCTTGACCCCATTACAACCCTTAAAAGACCTCTTGACATGTGTATCTGTGCATTAATTCTTCGTTGATTGTTAGATGAAGGGAAAGTCTTAGAAAGCAAGATTATTAGAGAATTGAGAGAATCGAACCTTAAAAACTTGAGTAATTAGAGTGTATACACTTCCAGTGAGGGTTCGAAGCTCGATTCCCTGTTCCCAGCTTTCACGAGCTATTTTCTTTTGCAAGTTTACTTGTACCTTATTTTATGATTTGAATTAGTGAGATTGGTGCACAAAATTGCGATCATCAATGGCGCCATCAACATGGTACGCTCAATTGCAATCTCAACTCTTTATCACAACTTCGCACAACTAACCAGCAGGTGCACTGGGTCATCCAAGTAATAAACCTTACGCGAGTAAGGGTCGATCCCACGGAGATTGTTGGTATGAAGCAAGCTATGGTCATCTTGTAAATCTCAGTCAGGCAGATTCAAATGGTTATGGAGGGTTAATGATAAAACATAAAATAAAGATAGAGATACTTATGTAATTCATTGGTGAGAATTTCAGATAAGCGTATGGAGATGCTTTGTCCCTTCTGTCTCTCTGCTTTCCTACTGTCTTCATCCAATCCTTCTTACTCCTTCCCATGGCAAGCTGTATGTTGGGCATCACCATTGTCAATGGCTACAGTCCCGTCCTCTCAGTGAAAATGTTCAACGCGCTCTGTCACAGCACGGCTATTCATCTGTCGGTTCTCGATCATGTCGGAATAGAATCCAGTGATTCTTTTGCGGCTGTCACTAACGCCCCACAATCACGAGTTTGAAGCTCATCACAGTCATTCAATCCTTGAATCCTACTCAAAATACCACAGATAAGGTTTAGACCTTCCGGATTCTCTTGAATGCCGCCATCAATTCTAGCTTATACCACGAAGATTCCAATTAAGGGATCCAAGAGATATCCACTCAATCTAAGGTAGAACGGAGGTGTTTGTCAGGGACACGTTCATAGGTGAGAATGATGATGAGTGTCACGGATCATCACATTCATCAAGTTGAGGAACAAGTGATATCTTAGAACAAGAATAAGCCGAATTGAATAGAAGAACAATAGTAATTGCATTAATACTCGAGGTAGAGCAGAGCTCCACACCTTAATCTATGGTGTGTAGAAACTCCACCGTTAAAAATACATAAGAACAAGGTATAGGCATGGCCGAATGGCCAGCCTCCCATAATCTAAGAATTAGACATCCAAAGATGATCCTAAGATCTAAAGTGATCAAAAGATGTCTAATACTATAGCAAAAGGTCCTATTTGTAGAGTAAATGACATAAAAATCCACTTTCGGACCCACTTGGTGTGTGCTTGGGCTGAGCATTGAAGCATTTTCATGTAGAGACTTTTCTTGGAGTTAAACGCCAGCTTTTGTGCCAGTTTGGGCGTTTAACTCCCATTCTTGTGCCAGATCTAGCGTTTAACGCTAGAATTCTTGAGCTGATTTGGAATGCCTGTTTGGGCCATCAAATCTCGAACAAAGTATGGACTATTATATATTGCTGGAAAGCCCAGGATGTGTACTTTCCAACGCAATTAAGAGCGCGCCAATTAAGCTTCTGTAGCTCCAGAAAATCCACTTCGAGTGCAGGGAGGTCAGAATCCAACAGCATCTGCAGTCCTTTTTAGCCTCTGAATCAGATTTTTGCTCAGGTCCCTCAATTTCAGCCAGAAAATACCTGAAATCACAGAAAAACACACAAACTCATAGTAAAGTCCAGAAAAGTGAATTTTAACTAAAAACTAATAAAAATATAATAAAAACTAACTAAAACATACTAAAAAAAATATAATAAAAATTAACTAAAACATACTAAAATCATACTAAAAACAATGCCAAAAAGCGTATAAATTATCCGCTCATCACAACACCAAACTTAAAT
Organism: Arachis duranensis; assembly: GCF_000817695.3. Taxonomy (NCBI): domain Eukaryota; kingdom Viridiplantae; phylum Streptophyta; class Magnoliopsida; order Fabales; family Fabaceae; genus Arachis; species Arachis duranensis. Next base: position 70,297,714 of record NC_029774.3, on the reverse strand, counting down.
TGTTGCTTGTCCCCAAGCAACTGATAATCAAATAAGATAAAAAGAAGAGAATATGCAATGAATTCTAAAAACATCTATGAAGATCAGCATTAATTAGATGAGCGGGGACTTTTAGCTTTTTGCCTCTGAATAGTTTTGGCATCTCACTTTATCCCTTGAAATTCAGAATGATTGGCTTCTATAGGAACTCAGAATCCAGATAGTGTTAGTGATTCTCCTAGTTAAGTATGATGATTCTTGAACACAGCTACTTTATGAGTCTTGGCCGTGGCCCAAAGCACTCTGTCTTCTAGTATTACCACTGGATACATACATGCCACAGACACATAACTGGGTGAATCTTTTCAGATTGTGACTCAGCTTTGCTAGAGTCCCCAATTAGAGGTGTCCAGGATTCTTAAGCACACTTTTTTTTCCTTGGATCACAATTTTATTTTTTTTACCCTTGCCTTTTGGTTTAAAGGGCTATTGGCTTTTTCTGCTTGCTTTCTCTTCCCCTTTTTTTTCGCATATACTCTCTTTTTTTTTTGAATTCACTGCTTTTTCTTGTTTCAAGAATCATTTTTATGATTTTTTAGATCCTCAGTAACATGTCTCCTTTTTCATCATTCTTTCAAGAGCCAACATTCATGAACAACAAATTCAAAAGACATATGCACTGTTCAAGCATACATTCAGAAGACAAAGTATTGCCACCACATCAAAATAATTAATCTGTTATAAAATTTGAAATTCATGCAATTCTTCTCTTTTTTAATTAAGAACATTTTTCATTTAAGAAAGGTGATGGATTCATAGGACATTCATAACTTTAAGGCATAGACACTAAGACACTAATGATCATAAGACACAAACATAGATAAACATAAGCATAAAAATTCAAAAAACAGAGAAATAAAGGACAAAGGTTAAAGAATGGGTCCACCTTAGTGATGGCGGCTTGTACTTCCTCTTGAAGATCTTATGGAGTGCTTGAGCTCCTCAATGTCTCTTTCTTGCCTTTGTTGCTCCTCTCTCATGATTCTTTGATCTTCTCTAATTTCATGGAAGAGGATGGAATGGTGCTCCACCCTTAGTTGTCCCATGTTGGAACTCAATTCTCCTAGGGAGGTGTTGATTTGCTCCCAATAGTTTTGTGGAAGAAAGTGCATCCCTTGAGGCATCTCAGGGATTTCATGATGAGGAATTTCCTCATGCTCATGTCTATGAGTGGGATCTTCTGTTTGCATTGAGCTCCTTCCACACAGATATCCATGAGGACTTGGTCCAACCTTTGATTAAAGTTGACCTTTTTTGAGTTTGAAAAGGGACCTCGGGGATCACCTTCTTCTTGGCCACAACTTCATAGAAGTGGTCATGATGCACCATTGAGATGAATCTCTCTATCTCCCATGACTCAGAAGTGGAGGCTTTTGCCTTCCCTTCCCTCTTTCTAGAGGTTTCTCCGGCCTTAGGTGCCATAAATGGTTATAGAAAAACAAAAAGCTTTAGCTTTTACCAGACCAAACTTAGAAGGTTTGCTCGTCCTCGAGCAAAAGAAGAAAGAAGAGAGTAGAAGAAGAAGAACTAGAGGAGATGGATGTGGCTTTGTTTTTCCTCCAAGGGAGAGAAGTAGTATGTAGGTTGTATGAAAATGAAGAAATGAAGATGGGTTTATATAGGAGTGGAGAGAGGGGTAGGGTTCGGCCAATATGGGTGGGTTTGGGAGGGAAAGTGGTTTGAATTTGAATGGAGAGGTAGGTGGGGTTTTATGAAGGATGGATGTGAGTGGTGAAGAGAATGGTGGGATTTGATAGGTGAAGGGTTTTTGGGAAAGAGGTGTTGAGGTGATTGGTGAATGGGTGAAGAAGAGAGAGAGTGGAGGGGTAGGTGGGGATCCTGTGGGGTCCACAGATCCTGAGGTGTCAAGGATAATTCATCTCTGCACTAAGTAGCGAGCAAAAATGCTCCTTCTGCCAATCCTGGCGTTAAACGCCGGGCTGGTGCCCATTTCTGGCGTTTAACGCCAGCTTCTTGCCCATTCCTGGCGTTAAACGCCAATCTGGTGCCCCTTTCTGGCGTTAAACGCCCAGAATGGTGCCAGACTGGGCGTTAAACGCCCATTTTGCTATCTTCACTGGCGTTTAAACGCCAGCAAATTTTCCTCCAGGGTGTGCTGTTTTTCTTTCTGTTTTTCATTCTATTTTTGCTTTTTCAATTGATTTTGTGACTTCCTATGATCATCAACCTATAGAAAACATAAAATAACAATGGAAAATAGATAAATTTAACATTGGGTTACCTCCCAACAAGCGCTTCTTTAATGTCAGTAGCTTGACAGTGGGCTCTCATGGAGCCTCACAGATGTTCAGAGCAATGTTGGAACCTCCCAACACCAAACTTAGAGTTTGACTGTGGGGGCTCTGTTTGACTCTGTTTCGAGAGAAGCACTTCATGCTTCCTCTCCATGGTTACAGAGGGATATCCTTGAGCCTTAAACACAAGGGATTCTTCATTCACTTGAATGATCAATTCTCCTCTGTCAACATCAATCACAGCCTTTGCTGAGAACTTCCCAGGGTCCTGTCTCTTTTGAGGTAATCTCTGCCTATTCAAGTCATCCAGTTCTTTGGTGAGCAAAGGGGGTTCATCCTCCCAAGTCTCATTACCAAATAACTTGTCATTTAGCTTCATGATTGCTCCAAGGTATTTAGCAACTTGCTTTTCAGTGACATCTTCATCCTCTTCAGAGGAAGAATACTCATCAGAGCTCATGAATGGCAGAAGTAAATCCAATAGAATCTCTATGGTCTCAGTGTGAGCCTCAGATTCCCATGGTTCCTCATTAGGGAACTCATTGGAGGCCAGTGGATGTCCATTGAGGTNCTCATTGGAGGCCAGTGGACGTCCATTAAGGTCTTCCTCAGTGGCGAACACTGCCTATTCCTCCTCTCCAAATTCGGCCATGTTGATGGCCTTACACTATCCTTTTGGATTCTCTTCTGTATTTCTTGGAAGACTACTAGGAGGGAGTTCAGTAACTTTCTTACTCAGCTGACCCACTTGTGCCTCCAAGTTTCTAATGGAGGACCTTGTTTCAGTTTTGATTAGATCAGAGACCATGGTTGCTAAGTCAGAGTTATTCTGCCTAGAACTCTCTGTCTGTTGCTGAGAAGATGATGGAAAAGGTTTGCTATTGCTAAACCTGTTTCTTCCACCATTACTATTGTTGAAACCTTGTTGAGGTCTCTGTTGATCCTTCCATGAAAAATTTGGATGTTGTTGAAACTTTGTTGAGGTCTCTGTTGATCCTTCCATTAGAGATTTGGATGATTTCTCCATGAAGGATTATAGGTGTTTCCATAGGGTTCTCCCATGTAATTCACCTCTTCCATTGATGGGTTCTTAGGATCATAAGCTTCTTTTTCAGATGAAGCGTCCTTAGTACTGCCTGGTGCAGCTTGCATTCCAGACAAATTTTGAGAAATCATATTGACTTGCTGAGTCAATATTTTGTTCTGAGCCAATATGGCATTTAGAGTATCAATCTCAAGAACTTATTTCTTCTGATTCGTCCCATTGTTCACAGGATTCCTTTCAGAAGTGTACATGAATTGGTTATTTGCAACCATTTCAATGAGTTCTTGAGCTTCTGCAGGTGTCTTCTTCAGATGAAGAGATCCTCCAGCAGAGCTATCCAATGACATCTTGGATAGTTCAGATAGAGCATCATAGAAGATACCTATGATGCTCCATTCAGAAAGCATGTCAGAAGGACACTTTCTGATCAATTATTTGTATCTTTCCCAAGCTTCATAGAGGGATTCACCTTCCTTTTGTCCGAAGGTTTGGACTTCCACTCTAAGCTTACTCAATTTCTGAGGTGGAAAGAACTTTGCCAAGAAGGCATTGACTAGCTTTTCCCAAGAGTTCAGGCTTTCTTTAGGTTATGAGTCCAACCATATTCTAGCTTTGTCTCTTACAGCAAAAGGGAATAGCATAAGCCTGTAGACCTCAGGGTCAACCCCATTGGTCTTGACAGTGTCACAGATTTGCAAGAACTCAGCTAAAAATTGATGAGGATCTTCCAATGGAAGTCTATGAAACTTTCAATTCTGTTGCATTAGAGAAACTAATTGAGGCTTAAGCTCAAATTTGTTTGCTCCAATGGCAGGGATAGAGATGCTTCTCCCATAGAAGTCGGGAGTAGGTGCAGTAAAGTCACCCAGCACCCTCCTTGCATTATTGGCATTGTTGTTGTTTTCGGCTGCCATGGGTTCTTCTTCTTTGAAGATTTCTGTTAGGTCCTCTACAGAGAATTGTGCCTTAGCTTCTCTTAGTTTTCGCTTCAAGGTCCTTTCAGGTTCAGGGTCAGCTTCAACAAGAATGCTTTTGTCTCTGCTCCTACTCATATGAAAGAGAAGAGAACAAGAAAATATGGAATCCTCTATGTCACAGGATAGAGATTCTTTGAGGTGTCAGAGGAAGAGAAAAATAGAAGGAGGAGGTAGAAGAATTCGAACTTATCAAGAGAGATAGAATTCGAATTGTGCATTGAGGAGGAGTGTTAGTCCATAAATAGAAGGATGTGAGAAGAGGGGAAGAAATTTTCGAAAATTAAAGTGAATTAATTAAAAGAAATTTTGAAAAATGGTAAATGATTTTTGAAAAATAAGATTGGGAAAGAAATTAAGTCAAATTGAAAAAGATTTTGAAATTAGAAATCAACAAGATATGAAAAAGATGTGATTAAGAAGATATGATTGAAAACAATTTAAAAAGATTTGATTTTTTAAAATTAATGTCTTGGCTAACAAGAAATTTAAAAGATATGATTCAGACATTAAACCTTTCTCAACAGAAAAGGCAACATACTTGAAATGTTGAATCAAATCATTAATTGTTAGCAAGTATTTTTAAAAATGGAAAGAAATTGATTTTGAAAATATATGATTGAAAATATATGATTTGAAAAAGATTTGATTTTGAAGAATTATGAAAATTTGAAAAAAAATTGAATTAAAAACAGAATCTTCCCTCTTGTGCCATCCTAGCGTTAAACGCCCAGAATGGTATCCATTCTGGTGTTATAGCCCAAAATGCTATCCTTTTGGGCGTTAAACACCCAGCCAGGTGCCCTGGCTGGCATTTAAACGCCAGTTTTCCTTCTTCACTGGGCGTTTTGAATGCCCAGCTTTTTTTGTGTAATTCCTCTGCTGTATGTTCTGAATCTTCAATTCTCTGTATTATTGATTTGAAAAGATACGAATTAAAATTTTTTTTGAATTTTTAATGATGGGGAATAATCAAAATGTAACTAAAATCAAATAAACAATGCATGCAAGACACCAAACTTAGAAGTTTGTATACTACTGACACTAACAAATTGAGAATGCATATGAGAAATAACAAAACAAACAAAACAAGAGAATTTAAAGATCAGAGCAAGGAAATCATCAAGAACATCTTGAAGATCAATGAAGACACATGAATGAATTCGAAAAATGCAAGAAGAATAGAAACATGCAATTGACACCAAACTTAAAATGAGACACTAGACTCAAACAAGAAATATTTTTGGTTTTTATGATTTTGTAAATTTTTTTTGGTTTTTTCGAAAATTATGTGGAAAAAGAAAATAAAGAGGATCAAAACTTTTAATAAGAATTCCA
>NC_029774.3:70281129-70291495 GCF_000817695.3 Arachis duranensis | reverse complement strand
AATTCTCTTGAATACCACCATCAATTCTAGCTTATACCACGAAGATTCCGATTAAGGGATCCAAGAGATATCCACTCAATCTAAGGTAGAACGGAGGTGGTTGTCAGGCACACGTTCATAGGTGAGAATAATGATGAGTGTCACGGATCATCACATTCATCAAGTTGAGGAACAAGTGATATCTTAGAACAAGAATAAGCCGAATTGAATAGAAGAACAATAGTAATTGGATTAATACTCGAGGTACAGCAGAGCTCCACACCTTAATCTATGGTATGTAGAAACTCCACCATTGAAAATACATAAGAACAAGGTCTAGGCATGGCCAAATGGCCAGCCTCCCATAATCTAAGAACTAGACGTCCAAAGGTGATCCTAAGATCTAAAGTGATCAAAAGATGTCTAATACAATAGCAAAAGGTTCTATTTGTAGAGAACTAGTAGCTTAGGGTTTACAAAGATGAGTAAATGACATAAAAATCCACTTCCGGGCCCACTTGGTGTGTACTTGGGCTGAGCATTGAAGCATTTTCGTGTAGAGACTTTTCATGGAGTTTAACGCCAAAATTATTGAGCTGACTTGAAACGCTTGTTTGGGCCATCAAATCTCGAGAAAAGTATGGGCTATTATACATTGCTGGAAAGCCCAGAATGTCTACTTTTCAACGCAATTGAGAGCGCGCCAATTGGGCCTCTGTAGCTCCAGAAAATCTACTTCGAGTGCAAGGAGGTCAGAATCCAACAACATCTGCAGTCCTTTTTAGCCTCTGAATCAGATTTTTACTCAGGTCCCTCAATTTCAGCCAGAAAATAGCTGAAATCATAGAAAAACACACAAACTCATAGTAAAGTCCAGAAAAGTGAATTTTAAATAAAAACTAATAAAAATATAATAAAAACTAACTAAAACATACTAAAAACATACTAAAAACAATGCCAAAAAGCGTATAAATTATCCGCTCATCAGAGATCCAGTTCATATTTCTTCTTGATGGATTTGTATACTTTTCCCCAAATAGGTAAAAAAATTTTGCATGTAGCTGCATTCATATAGATAGGTTGCATTTCATACTCTCTACCATTCCTCTTCACTCTTATAGCTTTTCTTAAGCTTAGCATGAGGACATGCTAATGTTTAAGTGTGGGGAGATTTGATGCACCACTATTTTTTGGCACATCTTGTACCTAATTGAGTGGATTTTATCCACTAATCTCACACTTATTCACTGAATTCGCATGTTTTGCATTTTCCATCCTGATTTTGTGCTATGATTGAAAACATGTTTCTTTGGTCATAATTTAGCTAATTTTAGTCCTCTCTCATTACCATTTGATGCCTTGATATGTGTGTTAAGTGTTTTTAGAGATCACAGGGCAGGAATGGCTTAGGGGATGGAAAGGAAGCATGCAAAAGTGGAAGGAATAGAAGAAGCCGAAGGAACTGCAAAGCTGTCAGCCCTGATCTCTTTACACTTAAACGGTCATAACTCGAGCTACAGATGTTTAAATGAGGCGGTTCTAGTTGCGTTAGAAAGCTAACATCTTGGGCTTCATAACAATATATAACTTTCCATAGTTGACCTGGCGATCAGGGACGCGCACACGCAAAACATTTGGAAGCGCGCATCTGCAAAATTCCCATCGGTGTGCACACGCACTTGGCGCGTACGCACGCAGGAGCCGCGACCTATACGTATCAGAAATCACCCCCAGCGATTTCTGGGCTAGTTTTGACCCAGTTTTCGACCCAGAAAACACAGATTAGAGCTACAGAGTGGGGGAATCAATCCATTCATTCAAACATTTTTCATTCACACAATTTTAGGTTTTAGATGTAGTTCTCTAGAGAGAGAGAGGCTCTCTCCTCTCTCTTAGGTTTTAGGATTAGGATTTCTTCTTCTTCTGAATTCCAGGTTCAATGTTCTTTTAATTTAGTTTCTCTTTTATTTGTTTATGAACTCCATGTTAGATTTGATTTCTTTATTTAATGCAATTTGAGGTATTTCATATTTATGATTTTAATTTAGCTTTTTACATTCTTAGCTTGTGTTGAGTAATTGGAGACACTTGATTTATCAAACTCCTTATTAGTTGAAAATTGAAATTCTTTGCTGATTCATTTGAATCCCCCTAACTCTAGTCTTTTCTTAGTAATTGACTAGGACTTGAGGAATCAAATTGATTTATCCACTTAACATACCTTCATAGTTAGAAGTTGACCAAGTAGGAGCAAAAGCCAATTCTTATCACAATTGATAAGGATAACTAGGATAGGACGTCTAGTTCTTATACCTTGCAAGGGTTTTCATGATAATTAGTTTACTTCCTTGTCATTTACATTGCTTGTTCAAACCTTTCAAAAACCCAAAAAGATATTCTTCTCATAACCAAAGATAACACATCTCCTTGCAATTCCTTGAGAGACGACCCGAGGTTTAAATACTTCGGTTATCAATTTTATTAGGGTTTGTTACTTGTGACAACCAAGCTTTTGTAGGAAAGGATTCTTGTTGGTTTAGAAGCTATACTTTCAACGAGGCTTTATTTGTAAATTCTTCACTAGCAAAAATTCGTTCGTCACCCTCCTTCCCACCATTCTCTTCTCCTCTCCCATTTTCTTACTTGTAAATATTTTAGTTATGAATTACTAACTCTTTCCATTGGGAAAGAGAGCTCTATTGTTTTTCAAAGGATTGATTGTTTTTATTCTTCTTCTCTTCATCTCTCTTTGATTTACTAGAAGGGATTTCATTCTTCATTCTAGCATTCAATTATCTTGGAAAAGAGATTGAGTGTATTTAGGTTTTATGAGAACCTTGGAAGAGGAATTATAAAACCATGCTTGAAATCCTTTTTCACACTTGAGTAGGATTTGGGTTTTGGTATTTGGATTTGGTGACATATAATCCTCCCTCTACTTGGACCTATGAGGATGTGTGGTATAATTAGGGAACAAGCTTCATCTCTTCTCATGAGCAATTAGACTAAGGAATTGGCTATTGATCAAGATTTAAGAGATTGAGTTACCAAGGAATTGGGGCTCAATCAATCATGATTGCCAAGAGGTCAATGGGTTGCATGATTGAAGATGAGACAAAATCAATTAATCCAAAGAATGCAACATCTCTTGATCCTAATGTTTATTTTATCTTTTTTTCTTTTATTTACTTTGTGGTTATTTACATTTTCTGCACTTTACATTTCCAATACTTTACTTTCTTGTACTTTACTTTCCTTGCCATTTACTTTCTTGCACTTTATTGCTTTCCTTTATTTTCATGTCATTTAGTTTTCTTGTTGCTTATCACTCAAAATTGAATCGTCTAACTAGGATAATTAATCAACTATTGATTGCTTAATCCAATTAATCTATGTGGATACAATCCTACTCCATTGTGGGTTATTACTTGACGACAATTTGGTGCGCTTGCCAAAGAACGGATTCATTATATGTGGGTAGTGAATTTCGGTCATCAACAGCAAACACACAACAACCACCACCAAGATACATCAACCCCCACCATGCAACCATGTGAAACCAACAGCAGTTTCTCAAAATTGGAGGCAGCCATAGCATAATTGTCAACACAACTGACCAAAACTATCTCCACTATCCTGAAAAGACAGCTGCAGGCTGACAAAAAGATAGATGTTAACCAGGAAAATGTCAGATCCAACATAAAGAATCAAGGGGTAGCGATTTCAAAGTTGGAGGCACAATTAGGGAGCTTATCTAAGCAAATACCTATGTCCACACATACTTTTCCTAATGACACCATGGCTAACCCAAGGGGAGAGTACAAGGCCATAACACTAAGAAGTGGAAAGGTTGTAGAAGAAACACCCCTCAAGTCAAAGCCACCAAGAAGAAGAAAAGACCTCTGCACCATCCTCACCAAAGCAAGTTCTGAAGCCTTATGTGCGACAAGCACCCTATCCACAAAGGATGAGGAAGGTTGGGAAAGACAGCTAATTCTCTAGATTACAGCTAATTCTCTAGATTCCTAAAAATCTTCAAGAAGCTCCAGATGATCATACCCTTTGCTGAGGCACTAGAGAAAATGCCGCTCTATGCCAAGTTCTTAAAAGAACTTATGACAAGGAAAAGAAACTGGGGTGAGAAAGAAACTGTGGTACTTACTGAAGAGTGCAGTGCTATAATACAAAAGAAGCTCCCCCAGAAATTGAAAGACCTTGGGAGTTTTCAAATCCCATGTATCATTGGGGATATGAACGTTGAGAAGGCATTATGTGACCTCGGAGCAAGCATAAATCTCATTTCTTTGGCCATGATGAAAAGAATGAGAATAGAGGAAGCCAAGCCAACAAGAATGGCACTTCAATTGGCTGACAGAACGTTTAAATTCCCCTATGGTGTGGTGGAAGATCTATTGGTGAAAGTGGGAGAATTCATCTTCCCAGCTTATTTTGTTGTGCTTGACGTGGAGGAAGAAGCCAGCACATCTATCATCCTAGGAAGGCCATTCCTAGCTACTGCTGGAGCTATAATTGATGTTCAAAAAGAGGAGCTAGTCTTGAGATTACATGAAGAGAAGATAGTTTTTAATGTCTTCAAGGCAATGAGCTGCCCCAAGGAAGTCATTAGTGAATGCATGATGCTGGATACCATTGAAAACTTGGTTCAAGGATTCCTAGAGGAGGAACAATGTGAAGAAACCTAAGAGCAAGATCAACAAGTCTCATATGGTGAGCAACCACTAGTGGCTATGGATAAATCAGTCATGTTGGATAGGCCAAGCAAGATGGAATCGGAAGCACAAAAGTTGGAACTTAAGATTCTACCACCATGTTTGAAATATGCTTACTTGGGAGATAACAATACATACCCAGTAATCATTAACTCAAACCTGAATGAGGAACAAGTAGAGGAGTTAATCCAAGTGCTGAAACAAAATAAGGATGTTATAGGTTGGACACTTGCAAATCTAAAGAGAATCAGTCCTTCAATGTACATGCAAAAGATCCTACTTGAGGAAGGTGCAAAGCCCTCAAGACAGCAACAGAGAAGGCTGAACCCATGAATGAATGAGGTAGTTGACGATCATATTTTTATTGGTAAAGAAATTCACAAATATAATCGTGTTGTAAGTATAGCTTCTAAACCAACAAAAAATCCTTTCTTACAAAAGTTTTGTTTGTCACTTAAGCAAACCCAATAAAAATAAATAACCGAAGTATTCAAACCTCGGGTCATCTTCTCAAGAAATTGTAGGGAGGTGTGATTTATTATTGGTTAAAGAAAACAGTATAATTTTAGGTTTTTAAAATAAGGAACAAGTAATTTAAATAGCAAGACAAATAAATTAATAATTATAAAATCTCTTGGCAAGGTATGAGAATTGGAAGTCCTATCCTAGTTATCCTTATCAATTGTGATGAGAATTGGCTTTTGCTGCCACTTAGTCAACCTCTAACTATGAAGGTAAGTCAGGTGGATAAATCAATATGAATCCTCAAGTCCTAGTATTTCCCTTGGAAAGGCTAGAGTTAGTGGAATCCAAATTAATTAGCAAAGAATTCTAATTTTCAGTCAACACCTCGAGTTTGATAACTCAATCGTCACCAATTACTTAACCAAAGGCAAACGGGAAAATTCTAAATTAAATTGAAAACATCATAAATAGAATAAAGCAATCATAAATCTGAAATACCTCAAACTATGTTTAAACATAAATTCAAATCTAACATGGAGAGGTTCATAAGCTAAATTGAAAAGATAAATATCAATTAAAGTAATAAAATAAAAGTAGAAAATAAATTAAAGAAACACTGAACCTATGATAAAGAAGAAATAATCATAAATCCTAAAACTAAGAGAAAACCTAATTCCTAAAACCTAAGAGAGATGAGAGAACCTCTCTCTCTAAAAACTACATCTAAATTATAGAAAGTGAATTATGAGCCATCCCCTTTCATTCCTCCACTTTGCAGCCTTTAATCTGTGTTTTCTGAGCTTGAAACTGGGCTGGAAATAGCCCAGAAATCGCTGGGGGTGAAATCTGCCACGCTGATTTTCGTCACTTCGACGCGTCTGCGTAGAGCACGCGTTCGCGTCACCTAGCTGTATGGCCGCTATGGCAAATTATATATCAAATCGAAGCCCCAGACGTTAGCTTTTCAACGCACCTGGAACGGAAATATTTGGACCTCTGTAGCTCACGCTATTACCGTTTGAGTGCGCAGAGGTCAGGCTGGACAGCTTAGCAATTTCTTCAAGTTCTTGTATTCTTTCCACTTTTGCATGCTTCCTTTCCATTCTCTGAGCCATTCCTGCCCTATAAACTCTGAAATCACTTAATACACATATCAAGACATCAAATAGTAATAAGAGATGATTAAAATACACAAATTAAAGACTCTAGGAAGCAAGTTTTCAATCATAGAACAAATTCTGGGAAGGAATTGTAAAACCATGCAAATTATATGAATAAGTATGTAAAGAATTGATAAAAACCACTCAATTGAGCACAAGATAAACCATAAAATAGTGGTTTATCAATCTCCCCATACTTAAACATTAGCATGTCCTCATGCTAAGCTCAAGAGAACTAAACGAGTGAAGGGGAATGGTAGAATGTATGAAATGCAACCTATCTATATGAATGCAACTACATGCAAAAATGATTCTACCTACTTGGTGATAAAGTAAATAAATCTTTCAAGAACAAATATGAACTGGATTTCACTAATTCAAATCACAAAATAAAGTACAAGTAAACTTGCAGAAGAAAATAGCACATGAATAGCCGGGAACAAAGAATCGAGCATCGAACCCTCACTGGAAGTGTATGCACTCTAATCGCTCAGGTGTTTAAGGTTCGATTCTCTCAATTCTCTACTAATCTTGCTTTCTATGGCTTGCTTTCCTTCTACAATCAACAAAGAATTAATGCACATATACACATATCAAGAGGTCTTTTAAGGGTTGTAATGGGGTTATGGTCAAGGTAGGATTGTATTTGGCCAAGTGGACTAAAATCTGAATCCTTAATTAACTTAAACTTTTCCTACCTAACTTTAAGACAATCCATGTAATCACAATACGGAACCTAACTATCCATTAACCATGTTTTCTATATATTCGTGGATCCTAATTTCGAGTACAGTACATATGCATTACTTTCACTATTTACTTTGGGGCATTTTGTCCCCTTTTATTATTTGCTCTTTTTTTTCTATTTCTCTTTTTTTTTCTTTTTCTATTTTTCTTTTCTTAATCTATTTTTTTCCTTTTTCAATGCATATGATTAAGGTATTGAATGCATAAACTTGTTCTTAACATTTTTCACATTTTCACAGAAAGTCTAACATACTCAATTCCCAAACCAAACGTTTCCAAACCCACTTTCTCCACACTTAATTCATGAGCACTTTCACTAGTCTAAGCTAACCATGGATTCAAATTAGGGACATTGTTGTTTTTTGCTTAGAGTTAGTGATGTGGTAAAATAAGAAACAAATGGGATAAAATAGGCTCAACTTTGGTTTGCAAAGGATAATGAAAGGTAAGGCCATATGGGCATGTAAGCTGAGTGAAACAAGGCCTCAATCATATAAGTATATGCATACATTAAACCATGGAAATATAGAATTAAGCAAGATATAGATCACAATTTTAAAGAGAACAACACACACCAAAAATAAAATATTGGTTGATAAAATGCAACCAATCAAGTAGGCTCAAAATCTCACTAGTTTTGTGTGTTCGAGCTCTAAACCATGTTCCAAAATAATATTTCTTCAAGCAAGTTTATCAAAAAGTTTAATTCAAATTAATGGAATGCTATAAAAAGTTTCTTGAAAAAGAAAATATTACTTCAACCAAGTAGTTGGTAAAATGTGCACAAAATCAAACAAATATGCAAATGCAACAATTAAATTAACAAAGAAAATGAAATATTGGTGTTGAAACAGGAATGTACTAACCCACGGAAATCGGTATCGACCTCCCCACACTTAAAGATTGCACCGTCCTCAGTGCATACTAAGATGTAGAAGTAGACGGGTGGCTCCAACTGATGCTTTTCTCCAATGATTGTGCAGGTGGACGTGTTTGTGTTCCTATTTAGACGTCTTCCGGTTCTCTTCCCGGTGGCCATCCTGAAAGAAGAGAAAAGGAAAGAAAAGTAACCCAAAAACAAACATAGGAAACAAATAAAATATGGTTGGGTTAATGCCAAATAATGAGGGTCTCAAGTACATGCTAGCTACAACATGCAATTGAGAAAACAATAGAAGCAAACGGCATATCAGTAGTGCAAACATTGCAACAAAGAGGAATAGTGTGGGTAATGAAAGACAATGTAAGTTCATGTCAATCCAAAATTAATACAAGTATCATAAAAGATTAGCATTGACTTAAATAATATTACCCAACAGTGTAAAACAAATCACTGAGCACCAAAATAATACTAGAAAAGACGCAACAATTGAATATGAACAAGTAACAACAATAGAAAAATAATAATTTTAGAAAAGAATAGAAAAATATGCACAAAATTAAAATGCAATGAATGAAATATGCAAATAAATTAAGTAAAATAGAATTGAAGTGAAGAGGGATGAAAAGTTAAAGAGATAAAGTAAGCAAGAAAGAAGAAAGAAGAAACTATAGAAGAAACTAGGATTAGAAAAGAAAAGATAAGATAATTAGCGCTGATCTGGATAAGTTATGCGGCGCAGGCGACGCAGACGCGTGAGTGACGCAGTCGCGTGGTGTGTGATAAGGTCAGGTGATGCGGACGCGTGGGTCACGCAATCGCGTGGCCTAATTTGTGCAATTGGCGCGACTGCAGCCTCGCATTCACGCAACTCTCTGTTTCAAACTCTTTTTGCCAAAAATCTGGGTGACGCGTTCGCGTGGGTGACGCGATCATGTGAATGGCCATTTTTGAAAAATGATGCGGACGCGTGAGGCACGCGTTCGCGTGGTAGGGCCTGTGCTTCTAGTATGAGTCCATCCCTACTCCATCATAACTCTCTGCCATGCACCCATTTATGTCGATTTTACAGGACCACGCGTTTGCGTGAGTGACGCGGACGCGTAGGGAGGCTAATTCGCAAACGACGCGAACGCATCAGCGACGTGGTCGCATGGGCGTATTTGTGCCTGAGGCATGCCTCCAACCACGCTTTCGTGTGACTTTCTATTCACTTTTTTTCTTCCTAATGCACTTTTGACGCAGATGCGTCAGCGACCCTAACGCGTCGTGTGTGTGTTTTTTTTAATATGCAGAATGCAGAATGCATATGCTGACATGATGAATGAGCACTAATAAAAATAGGATAAAATAAAAGTAAGAAGAAAACAAAGTAAAATAAAACTAAGACTGGAAAAGAACGATCATACCATGGTGGGTTGTCTTCCACCTAGCACTTTTAGTTAAAGTCCTTAAGTTGGACATTTGGTGAGCTCTTTGTCATGGAGGCTTGTACTTGAACTCATCCAGGAATCTCCACCAATGTTTGTATTTCCAATGGCCTCCGGGATCCTAAACTAGGCGTAGAAATCCTTCAAGCAGGTTAAAGAAAGTGACAAGGCCCCAATAGTGTTGATTGCTAGACTGAATTCTGGGGTCCCAGACCTTGCTTTTGCACCCGTCTTCTTGTTAAGCAATATTGTTCCATCCAGGTGGCAAGCAGTCTGAATTCTCATTGAAGTGGCCAAACAACATCCTAGACCCATTCAATTGAGCTCTATACCAACCTTCGTGTTTAAACTTTGAGCACACAACCATGTTGAACCTTGCTTGTTAACTTCAACAACTAACCATCTTCCTCTTACTCTTAATGCCACAAAGAGCTCTAACTTGACCATCCATCTCCAGTAGCCCATAATCAAGTGGGAAAGTAAAGGATAAGGATAGGAATTTTACCCACTTGAACATTGTGTTGGACGATAATGGCCTTGGGAGAGTGATGAGCGGATAATTTGTACGCTTTTTGGCATTGTTTTTAGTATGTTTTTAGTATGATCTAGTTAGTTTTTGTATATTTTTATTAGTTTTTAGTTAAAATTCACTTTTCTGGACTTTACTATGAGTTTGTGTGTTTTTCTGTGATTTCAGGTATTTTTTGGCTGAAATTGAGGGACCTGAGCAAAAATCTGATTCAAAGACTGAAAAGGACTGCAGATGCTGTTGGATTCTGACCTCCCTGCACTCGAAGCGGATTTTCTGGCGCTACAAAAGCCCAATTGGCGCGCTCTCAACGGCGTTGGAAAGTAGACATCCTGGGCTTTCCAGCAATATATGATAGTCCATACTTTGCCCAAGATTTGATGGCCCAAACCGGCGTTCAAAGTCACCCTCAGATTCCCAGCGTTAAACGCCGGAACTGGCACAAG
>NC_029774.3:70273762-70274955 GCF_000817695.3 Arachis duranensis | reverse complement strand
GTTTAAGTTTGGTGTTGTGATGACAAGTCATCATATACCCATTTTTTAAGCTAATTTCACTTGTTTTGTTAGCATTTATGCACTTTCTTGCATCCTAAGTAAG
Source organism: Arachis duranensis (assembly GCF_000817695.3). Lineage (NCBI taxonomy): Eukaryota > Viridiplantae > Streptophyta > Magnoliopsida > Fabales > Fabaceae > Arachis > Arachis duranensis. The sequence goes on along the minus strand of NC_029774.3, from coordinate 70,274,852 downwards.
TGATTTGGTGTGAAAATGCATAACTTCTTTAAATCATACAACCACCATGAATTTAATGTTAATCATTGAGGTTTGAGCTTATTTTAATTGAATTTTAATTGATTTATAAGCCTCTTGAATTTAGTGATACTTTGAGTGGTTGTTTGGTTTATTTCAGGTAAAGAAAAGAAAAGAAAATGAAAAGCGTGGCCTAAGAAGCGTGACACAAGAAAAGGAAAGCGTGGCCAAAGAGGAGAGAAGCGTGCCGCAACTAATGAGGGAAGCAACCTTGCCCTCCACAAGGGCAGAATGCCCTCTAGGATGGCAGCATTAGGTGACCAAGCAAGCATAGGCAACTCTGCCCTGCCCACTCCAAGGGCAGAGCACAAAATGATGCCTTGGAACCAAGAGAAGCAAAGTCTGCCCTGCCCTTGTGGAGGGCAGAATCGGGCTCCATGAGGAAGAAAATCAAGGAGAAAATATCAACTATGCATGCTACAAGGCTCGAGCAAGGGACCATGAGGAAGCCAAGGACTAAGAGTGACTACCGTACCAAGAAACCAAGGAAAATTAGTGTGGCGCATGCTTCCGCCCAGTTTCGAACGCGGGCCATGAAGGAAGGGTCATTGCCCTGCCCTTGGCGCGGGCAGGGCAGAATCGTGAGTGTGCGCATCAAGAAGCACCAACGCGCGCACCAATTCCTTCCTTGGCACGATCCGTGCGCACCAACTCGTCCCTGGCGCACCAAACTCGTTCCTACCCTGCCCTTGGCGCGGGCAGGGCAGCGTCCCACGCACCAACTCACTCTGGCGCGCCAATTTCCTTTCCTGGCGCACCAACCTTCGCATCTGGCAGCACCAACATTCCCGCCCTGCCCTTGGCGCGGGCAGGGCAGCCTCTGGCGCACCATGCAGCACCAAGACGCAACATGGCCGCACCAACTCCAAGCACCAAGCATCAATTTTCTGCCCTGCCCTCCACAAGGGCAGGGCAGCCTCCTGGGAGTGGTTTTTGGGCCAAAATTCAAATTAAAAATTCATTTGAATTCATTTCTTCACCAATCCAAAAGCCCATCCAAATCCCATTATCCAAGAATAGAAAGTGTATAAAT
>NC_029774.3:70261437-70272686 GCF_000817695.3 Arachis duranensis | reverse complement strand
TTCCTGCCCTGCCCTTGGCGCGGGCAGGGCAGCGTTTAGCATCCCACGCACCAAACACTCTTCCTGGCGCACCAAATTTCCTTCTGGCAGCACCAACGCACGCCCGCCTCACATTCTGGCGCATCAGCTTTCCCGCCCTGCCCTTGGCACGGGCAGGGCAGCCTCTGGCGCACCAACCTCATGCCAGACGCGCACCACGCAGCACCAAGACGCAACATGGCCGTACCAACTCCAAGCACCAAGCATCAATTTTCTGCCCTGCCCTCCACAAGGGCAGGGCAGCCTCCTGGGAGTGGTTTTTGGGCCAAAATTCAAATTAAAAATTCATTTGAATTCATTTCTTCACCAATCCAAAAGCCCATCCAAATCCCTTTATCCAAGAATAGAAAGTGTATAAATAGGACTTAGTTTGATGTAATTAAAAACCTTTAGCTATCTTTATCTTGGAGCTTTGAATTTTGACTCTTATTTTTGAGAGCTTTTGAATTTCCTTTGTCTTTGAGCTTTCTTGAGAGACTTGTCCGAGAACTAAGAGGATCAAGGGAGAATTGATTGATCTCCTTCCTCCATTCTCTTGGACAATTCTACTCTTCTGTTTTCTGAGTATTGGGTGTGTGAAATTGGGGAAATTCTGTCCCAATTCCCATTCAAGCTCTCTGCACTCTATTTTCTGCATAATTCAATCCAAATTCTGTTCTTCTACTGCTTCTTCTTAAAGTTTCTGTCAATTGCTTTGATAATTCAGATCTGGGAAGGAAATTGGGTTTTAGGCTCTGCTACCTAAGCCCTTGGGATCCTGAGATCATAATTCATTTTGGGTTCTTCTGTGAACCATTGCTGCATTTTATTTTCTTGCTGTTTGAATGCTTATTGCTTCTGATTTACTTTCTGCTCAACCATTTACTGCAATTTACATTTTCTTTGATTAGATCCTGCAATCCCATTCCTCAATTCCCTTTTACTTTCTAGCAATTTATCTTTCTTGCCATTTAAGTTACTGCAATTTAAGTTTCTTGCACTTTAAGTTTCAGTCATTTACTTTCTTGCTCTTTAAGATTCTGCACATTTACAATTCTGTTCTTCAATTTACTGCACTTCTCCCTTTCCCCTTTATATTTACTGTCATTTACTTTCTGTTAAACACAAATCACTCAACCAAAACTTGATTCGCTTGACTAAATCACCCACTAAACTAAAATTGCTCAATCCTTCAATCCCTGTGGGATCGACCTCACTCTTGTGAGTTATTATTACTTGATGCGACCCGGTACACTTGCCGGTGAGTTTTGTGTTGGATCGTCTTCCACACATCAACAAGCATCTTCATACGCTTATCTGAAACTCCCACCAATGAATTACATAAGTATCTCTATCTTTGTCTTTATGTTTTATTCGTATATCACCCATATCCATTTGAGTTTGCCTGACTAAGATTTACAAGATGACCATAGCTTGCTTCATACCAACAATCTCTGTGGGATCGACCCTTACTCACGTAAGGTTTATTACTTGGACGACCCAGTACACTTGCTGGTTAGTTGTGCGAGTTGTAGTGATCACAATTTCGTCCACCAGAGAGGTATTTCTAATGAATTTGCAAGCTCCACTCCCTTGTGCTCTTCTCTGACAACTTCTACCTCTTTGCAAGCTTCTTCAATTTCAACCTCTTCCTCTTGGTAGCTTTCTTCTGATTCAATCTCTTCTTCATTGCTCACCAAGGGCATGGGAGGTTGTGCTTCTTCTCTTTGAATCTCCATCGCTTGATTAACCTCTTCCAAGTCTTCAACCAGGATATGCCTTGGAGGTTGTACACCCTCCTCAGCATCAATTTCAATAGTCTTTGAAGGAGGCTCTATAACTTGACTTTCCCATGGAGGTTCAGCATCTCCTACGTCCGCAACCACTTTTTCCTTTTCAATATTTGCTGCTTTGTCCAGTTTTTTAAGTATAAAATCGTACTCCTCCTTGATGATTTCTTTTCTATGACAACTCCCTTCAACTACTCCTTCATCTGCAGAGGTCTCTTCTACCTTCACCTTTAGTGCCTCCTCTAGCTCCTTATGAAGTATGGATTTGTGAAGATGATCCCTTCTCTCTTGTTCCATGTCAATAGCATCATTGGGATCATGTTGCTCTTGGATTGATGGATGTGGGTGCTCTTCCATGGATGGTGGTGATAGGATGGAGAGATCATTCTGTGGTTGAAAAGGAAGTGCACTAGAGCTTGAGAGTTGATTGTTGAAGGTATTTGGTGGTCCAATTTGGGCAACGAGAGCTTGTATAGTCGAGTTTAGATCGGTAAGTGCTTTCTCCATGGAGGTTTGGGGTGGATACGAGGGTTCATTTGTCGGGAGAAAGGGTTCATGGTAGGGAGGTGGTTTATCTTGATAATGATAAGGAGATGGTGTATATTGAGGTAGTGGTTTATGAGAGTAATTGTGTTGGAATGGGGTGGTTCTATGTATGGTTCATTTGGCTCATAAGGTGGTTGGTATGGTGGATACGGGTTAGGGTCATATGGAGGTGAATGGTGGAAAGGGGCTTGTGAGTATGGTGGTCCAAAGTCATGTTGAGGAGGGGGTTCATAGGCATATGGTGGTTGTTGTTGATAATCAAAAGAGCGCTCACCATAGCCATTGCCTTGATATGCATCACAGAATGGTTGTTGATAGTCCATTGGAGGTGGTTGTTGCCATGAGTGTTGATTAAATCCTTGTGGTTCCTCTCATCTTTGATTGTTCCATCCTTGATGCATGTTCTCATTGTAATCTCCTCTCCCTGCAACATGATTATAACCAAATTCATAGCCAAAGGGGTGAGAACTTATAGTAACTAATAAAAATTAAAAATGAAAACAAATAAACAAGCAAAAGAAAATAAAATAAAATAAGATAATAGAAAAGGTTTGAAAAAAATATTTGATTTTAAGATTAGAAAAGATAAGATAAGTTAGGAAAGAGAAGATAAGTTTTTAAATTAAAAAGTTTTGAAATTTAAATTTTGAATTTGAAAATTAAATTTTGAATTTTAAATTTTGAAATTTGAATTTTGAAATTTGAAATTTGATTTTGAAATAAGATAAGATTTTGAAAAAGATATGATTTTTGAAAAATATTTGAATTTTGAAATTTAAAACTAAGATAAGATAAAAATTTTAAAATAAAAATCTGAATTTTTTTTTGTAATTTTTTGAAAAAATCAATTAAAAAGCAAATATTTACAATAACCAATAATAAGGCACACATTTGCAATTCTCCGGCAACGGCGCCATTTTGACGATCGGATTTCTATTGGTAAAGAAATTCACAAATATAATCGCGTTGTAAGTATAGTTTCTAAACCAGCAGAAAATCCTTTCGTACAAAAGTTTCGTTTGTCACTTAAGCAAACCCAATAAAAATAAATAACCGAAGTATTCAAACCTCGGGTCGTCTTCTCAAGGAATTGCAGGGAGGTGTGATTGATTATTGGATAAGGAAAACAGTATGATTTTGGGTTTTTAAAATAAGGAACAAGTAATTTAAATAGCAAGAAAAATAAATTAATAATTATAAAAACTCTTGGCAAGGTATGAGAATTAGAAGTCCTATCCTAGTTATACTTATCAATTGTGATGAGAATTGGCTTTTGCTCCCACTTAGTCAACCTCTAACAACGAAGGTAACTCAGGTGGATAAAATCAATATGAATCCTCCAGTCCTAGTCTTTCCCTTGGAATGGCTAGAGTTAGTGGAATCCAAATTAATTAGCAAAGAATTTCAATTTTCAGTCAACATATCGAGTTTGATAACTCAAGCGTCACCAATTACTTAACCAAAGACAAAAGGGAAAATTCTAAATTAAATTGAAAACATCATAAATAGAATAAAGCAATCATAAATCTGAAATACCTCAAACAATGTTTAAACATAAATTCAAATCTAACATGGAGTTGTTCATAAGCTAAATTGAAAAGATAAATGTCAATTAAAGTAATAAAATAAAAGTAGAAAATAAATTAAAGGGACATTGAACCTGTGATGAATAAGAAATAATCCTAAATCCTAAAACTAAGAGAAAACCTAATTCCTAAAACCTAAGAGAGATGAGAGAACCTCTCTCTTTAAAAACTACATCTAAATTATGAAAAGTGAATTATGAGTCATCTCCCTTCATTCCTCCACTTTGCAGCCTTTAATCTTTATTTTCTGGGCTTGAAACTGAGCCGAAAATAGCCCAGAAATCGTTGGGGGCGAAATCTACCACGCTGATTTTCGTCACTGCGATGCGTCCGCGTGGAGCACACGTTCGGGTCGCCTAGCTGTATGGCCACTATGACAAATTATAAATCCAATCGAAGCCCCGGACGTTAGCTTTACAAAAAAACTGGAATCGCATCATTTAGACCTCTGTAGCTCGAGTTATGCCTGTTTGAGCGCGAAGAGGTCAGGCTTGACAACTTAGCAATTTCTTCAAGTTATTGTATTCTTTCCACTTTGGCATGCTTCCTTTCCATCCTCTGAGCCATTCCTGATTAAAGACTCTAGGAAGCAAGTTTTCAATCATAGAACAAATTCTGGGAAGAAATTGTAAAACCATGCAAATTATATGAATAAATGTGTAAAGAATTGATAAAAACCACTCAATTGAGCACAAGATAAACCATAAAATAGTGGTTTATCAATCTCCCCAAACTTAAACATTAGCATGTCCTCATGCTAAGCTCAAGAGAACTAAAAGAGTAAAGGGGAATGATAGAATGTATGAAATGCAACCTATCTATATGAATGAAACTACATGCAAAAATGATTCTACCTACTTGGTGAAAAAGTAAATAAATCTTTCAAGAACAAATATGAACTGGATTTCACTAATTCAAATCACAAAATAAAGTACAAGTAATCTTGCAGAAGAAAATAGCTCATGAAAAGCCGGGAACAAGGAATCGAGCATCGAACCCTCACTAGAAGTGTATGCACTCTAATCGCTCAGGTGTTTAAGGTTCGATTTTCTCAATTCTCTACTAATCTTGCTTTCTAAGGCTTGCTTTTCTTCTACAAATCAACAAATAATTAATGCACAGATACACATATCAAGAGGTCTTTTAAGGGTTGTAATGGGGTTAGGGTCAAGGTAGGATTGTATTTGGCCAAGTGGACAAAAATCTGAATCCTTAATTAACTTAAATTTTTTCCACCTAACTTTAAGACAATCCATGTAATCACAATACAGAACCTAACTATCCATTAACCATGTTTTCCACATATTCATGCATCCTAATTTCAAGTACAGTACATATGCATCGCTTTCACTATTTACTTTGGGGCATTTTGTCCCCTTTTATTATTTGCTCTTTTTCTTTTCTATTTCTCTTTTTTTTCTTTTTCTATTTTTCTTTTCTTAATCTATTTTTTTCATTTTTCAATGCATATGATTAAGGTATTGAATGCATAAACATGTTCTTAACATTTTTCACATTTTCACGGAAAGTCTAACATACTCAATTCCCAAACCAAACGTTTCCAAACCCACTTTCCCCACACTTAATTCATGAGCACTTTCACTAGTCTAAGCTAACCAAGAATTCAAATTAGGGGCATTATTGTTTTCCGCTTAGAGTTAGTGATGTGGTAAAATAAGGAACAAATGGGATAAAACAGGCTCAACTTTGGTTTGCAAAGGATAATGAAAGGTAAGGGCATATGGGTATGTAAGCTGAGTGAAACAAGGCCTCAATCATATAAGTATATGCATACATTAAACCATGGAAATATAGAATTAAGCAATATATAGATCACAATTTTAAAGAGAAGAACACACACCAAAAATAAAATATTAGTTGATAAAAATGCAACCAATCAAGTAGGCTCAAAATCTCACTAGTTTTGTGTGTTCGAGCTCTAAACCATGTTCCAAAATAATATTTCTTCAAGCAAGTTTATCAAAAAATTTAATTCAAATTAGTGGAATGCTATAAAAATTTTCTTGAAAAAAAAATATTACTTCAACAAGTAGTTGGTAAAATGTGTACAAAATCAAACAAATATGCAAATGCAACAACTAATTTAACAAAGAAAATTAAACATTGGTGCTGAGACATGAAGGTACTAATCAACGGAGATCGGTATTGACCTCCCCACACTTAAAGATTGCACCGTCCTTGGTGCATACTGAGATGTACAAGTGGACGGATGGTTCCAACTAATGATTTTCTCCAATGATTGTGCAGGTGGACGTGTTTGTCTCCCTATTTAGACGTCTTCCGGTTCTCTTCCCGGTGGCCATCCTGAAAGAAGAGAAAAGGGAAGAAAAGTAACCCAAAAACAAAGATAGGAAACAAATAAAATATGGTTGGATTAACGCCAAATAATGAGTGTCTCAAGTACATGGTAGCTACAACATGCAATTGAGAAAACAATAGAAGCAAACAGCATATCAGTAGTGCAAATATTACAACAAAGAGGAAGAGTGTGGGTAATGAAAGACAATGTAAGTTCATGTCAATGCAAAATTAATACAAGTATCATAAAAGATTAGAATTGACTTAAATAATATTACCCAATAGTGTGAAACAAAAAACTGAGCCCTAAAATAATACCAGAAAAGACGCAACAGTTGAATATGAACAAGTAACACCAATGGAAAAATAATAAAATTAGAAAAGAAAAGAAAAATAAGCACAAAATTAAAATGCAATGAATGAAATATGCAAATAAATTTAGTAGAAGAGAATTGAAGTGAAGAGGGATGAGAAGTTAAATAGATAAAGTAAGAAAGAAAGAAGAAAGAAGAAAAGATAGAAGAAATTAGGATTAGAAAAGAAAAGATAAGATAATTGGCGCTGATCTGGATAAGTTGTGCGGCGCAAGCGACGCGGACGCGTCAGTGACGCGGTCGCGTGGTGTGCGATAAGGTTAGGTGACGCCGGCGCGTGGGTCACGCGATCGCGTGGTCTGATTTGTGCGATTGGCGTTCGCGCAACTCTTTGTTTCAAACTCATTTTGCCAAAAATCTGGGTGACGCGTTCGCGTGGGTGACGCGATCGGGTGAATGGCCATTTTTGAAAAACGATGCGGACGCGTGAGGCACGCGTTCGTGTGGTAGGGCTTGTGCTTCTAGCATGAGTCCAGCCCTACTCCATCATAACTCTCTGCCATGTACCCATTTACGTCGATTTTACAGGACCACGCGTTCGCGTGAGTAACGCGGATGCGTGGGGAGGCTATTTCGCAAACGACACGAACGCATTAGTGACGCGGTCACGTGGGCATATTTGTGCCTGAGGCACGCCTCCAGCCATGCTTTCGCGTGACTTTCTGTTCACTTTTCTTTTCTTCCTACTGCACTTTTGACGCGGACTCGTCAGCGACCCTTACGTGTCGCGTGCCTTTTTTTTATTTTTTTAATATGCAGAATACAGAATGCAGATGCTGACATGATGAATAAGCACTAATAAAAATAGGATAAAATAAAACTAAGAAGAAAACAAAGTAAAATAAAACTAAGACTGGAAAATAACGATCATACCATGGTGGGTTGTCTTCCACCTAGCACCACCTAGCTGGGATTTACCCTTTGAATTGATGTGTGATGCATCTGATTTGGCTATTGGTGCTGATCTAGGACAAGTGAAAGACAAGCTAGTACATGTTATTTACTATGCTAGCAAGGTCCTCAATGAGAATCAAAGGAACTACACCACTACAGAGAAGGAACTCTTAGCCATTGTCTTTACTTTTGACAAGTTTAGATCATATCTTATTGGCTCAAAAGTTACTGTTTTCACTGATCATGCAGCCCTTAAATATCTATTGACTAAGCAAGAATCCAACCTTAGGTTGATAAGGTGGATCTTGCTACTTCAAGAATTCAACATAGAGATAAAAGATAGAAGTGGGGCAGAGAACAAGGTGGCTGACCACCTCTCAAGAATTCCACATGATGAAGATGAAGCACAACAATTTGAAGTGAATGAAAGCTTCCCTGATGAGCAGTTGATGATGATTCAAGAAAGCCCTTGGTTTGCTGATATAGCCAACATCAAGGCTATTGGGGAGTTGACCACCAACATCAACAAGCACATGAGGAGGAAGCTACTCAATGATGCTAAACACTACATCTGGGATGAGCCATATGATAAACCACAATTTTATGATTCGTATTGTGTTTAATTGTGTGGTTTTATCAAGTCTTCACTCACTTATTCATATGATTTACATGTATTTATAATTCCTTCCTAAAAATATTCTATGATTGAAAACTTGCTTCCTAAAGACCTTTTAGTTGTATATTTTTATTTTCCTTCGTACCATTCAATGCCGTGATCTGTGTGTTAAGTGTTTCAGGCTTTATAGGGCAGGAATGGTGTAAGGAATAAAGAGGAAGCGTGCAAAAGTGGAAGGAACACAAGGAATTGTGGAGATGTCCAGCGAGAAGTCACGCGGGCGCATGGCTCACGCGACCGCGCGAAATGGAAGAAATCACAGTGACGCGCTCGCGTGCCTGACGCGACCGCGCGGATTGGAAGCTGCACGAATAATGCGAGTGCATGGACGACGCGCACGCGTGGGACAAAAAACGCTGAGTGACACGAACGCGTGGACGACGCGGCCGGGTGACGTGCGCGATCTAAGAATTACAGAAGTCACCGGCATAGATTCTGGGCCACATTTCAACCCAGTTTTCGGCCCAGAAACACAGATTAGAGCGAGGGAACATGCAGAGACAGAAACAACAATTCATTCTGCATAATTTCAGGTTTTTAGATCGGATACTACTCCTCCCCTAGGTTTCTCTCTTTGACATTCATAAATTAGGATTTGAAGATTTTTGGCTTTAGCTTTTGAGAAGAGTCTACCTCCAGAACTGGTTATTATAGTTTGTTATTTACTTTTCATTTACTCTTCCATATTCTCGATTTGTCCAGAGTTGATATTGAATTATTTTCATAGTTTATTAATACAAAACTATTTTTACTTTTAATTAATCTCTTTCATTATTATTTATTATGTCTCTTCTTATTTCCCCCATTAAATTTGTGAAGTCTACATTTATGGTGATGGAGTAGTTTCCCAACTTGATTGGGAGTTGATTAAAAAGAGAACCTTGAGTTGGAATACTCAAGAGTTCAATTGTAATTGGTTCATTGTTGGTTGGCTTGTTAGTCACTAACTCTAATCCTTCCCAAGGGAGAGGATTAGGACTTGTGAATAGAAGTTGACTTTTAATTTGACATTCCTTCATTCGTTGAAGGTTAAATAAATGAAAACGATGACTAATTATTAATTCATCATGACAAATTTCCAACAAGGATAGAACTTCCAATTAATCTTCTCCTGGTCAAGATTTTATTTAAATCATATAAATTCTCTAATTTAATTTTCTGTTCATCAAACTCAAAACCCATTTGGAAAACCTCTGATTAATAAAATAGCACATCTTCCTGCAACTCGTTGGGAGACGACCTGGGACTTATACTCCCAGTATTTTATTTCTAAAACTTGTGACAACCCTTTCCTAAATTGACAAGTGGATTTTCGCGGTTAAGAACTGTACTCGCAACGCCATTTTTCTAATTAATTTTTAATCTGCCAATTTCCGCCCATGTCAATTTTTGGCGCCGTTGCCGGGGAGTTGCAATAGTGTGCTACTTTATTGATTGGAATTTATTTAATTGCATTTTTTATTTTTATTTTTTTACTATGAGCTGCACGTTTCTTTCATTAAATGATGCGTTCACTTCCTGATCCAAGCTTGCCAGTATTTGACCTTGAGATTGAAAGAACTATTTCACGTATAAGGCAAGCTCGGCGTCGGCTAGTCCTCTCCGAGGACAAATCTGAAACGTCATCTAAGGAAGAAAAAAGCTCTCTCTCTACTGATTCAGTTGATTCACGTGCAGGTGACATGGCAGCACCTAGGAGAGTCACTATCTAGGAGGCTGGAGCCCCTAATTTTACACTACAACCATACCAAGCACGCCACCCAGCGATGGCTGTGGACTTTGAAATAAAGATTGCACTACTCAACTTGATGCCCAAGTTTCATGGCTTACATGCTCAAGAGCCTATCAAGCACCTTAGGGATTTTCAGACAGCTTGTTCTACTGTTAAGCGTGATGGTACTAACGAAACTTCTATTCTGTTAAAAGCTTTCCCATTCTCTTTTGAAGGGAAGGCAAGAGAGTGGTACTACACTCAACCTGGAGCAACTATTTCTAACTGGGATACGCTTAGAAGAGAATTTTTGGAAAAATTATTTCCAGCTGAGGTTACCGATAAACTAAGGAAAGACATTTCCATGATAGTTCAGGACGAATCTGAAACTCTCTACGAATATTGGGAGTGCTTCAATAATCTTCTGGAAGCATGTCCCCACCATATGATTGACAAGATAGTGTTGCTCGGCTACTTTACATAGGGCATGAAATCTCAAGATAAGACCATATTGGAAGGTGCTAGCAATGGGTCTATGAAAAAGTACAAGACTACGGATGAGGCATGGCAATTGATCAGTGACTTAGCTGAATCTACTAGGAATCACAGACAGAAATAAAGTCAGTCAAGAGCTGTTGCAGAGGTATCCTCTAGCAAGGAAACTGCTGCTTTAACTCAGAGCATATGTGAAATGACCAACTTACTGAAGCAGATGCATCTAAATTAACAACAAGCTCAGCAAGTTCAGCCTTCTCCACCGCAGCAGAGCCAATAGTTGGTTTCACAAAGAGTATGCGGGATCTGTGCCGATTACAGTCATTATATTGATGAGTGTCCGCAACTCCAACAGGAAGACCACACTGTGGCAGTGATGAGCGGATAATTTATACGCTTTTTGGCATTGTTTTTATATAGTTTTTAGTAAGTTTAAGCTACTTTTAGGGATGTTTTCATTAGTTTTTATGTTAAATTCACATTTCTGGACTTTACTATGAGTTTGTGTGTTTTTCTGTGATTTCAGGTAAATTCTGACTGAAATTGAGGGATTTGAGCAAAACTCTGAAGAAGGCTGACAAAAGACTGCTGATGCTGTTGGAATCTGACCTCCCTGCACTCGAAATGGATTTTCTGGAGCTACAGAACTCCAATTGGCGCGCTCTCAACGGCGTTGGAAAGTAGACATCCAGGGCTTTCCAGCAATATATAATAGTCCATACTTTATTCGAAGAATGACGACGTAACTTGGCGTTGAACGCCAAGTACACGCTGCTGTCTGGAGTTAAACGCCAGAAAAACGTCATGATCCGAAGTTGAACGCCCAAAACACGTCATAAC
>NC_029774.3:70257641-70258203 GCF_000817695.3 Arachis duranensis | reverse complement strand
AAAAGTTGAGCAAGCTGAGAGTGGATGTTCAAACCTTCAAACAAAAAAGATGGTGAATCCCTCTATGAAGCTTGGGAAAGATACAAGCAGTTGACCAAAAGATGTCCATCTGACATATTTTCAGAATGGACCATGTTAGATATATTCTATTATGGCCTCTCTGAATTTTCGAAAATGTCACTGGACCATTCTGCAGGTGGATCTATTCACCTGAAGAAAACGCTTGAAGAGGCTCAAGAACTCATTGACATGGTTGCAAACAACCAGTTCATGTATACCTCTGAGAGAAATTCCGTGAACAATGGGATCCCTCAGAAGAAAGGAGTTCTTGAAATTGATGCTCTGAATGCCATATTGGCTCAGAACAAAATGTTGACTCAACAGCTCAACATAATCTCTCAAAATCTGAATGGATTGCAACATGCATCCAACAGTACTAGAGAAGCAGCTTCTGAAGAAGCTTATGATCCTGAGAACCCTGCCATGGCAGAAGTTAATTACATGGGTGAACCTTATGGTAACACCTATAACCCATCATGGAGAAATCACCCAAATTTCTCCT
>NC_029774.3:70255806-70256712 GCF_000817695.3 Arachis duranensis | reverse complement strand
AAGGCACATGGCCATCCCTCTGTGACAGAGGAGAGTAAGCATGAAGAGCTTCTCTCAGTTCAGGGTCAAGAAGAGCCCACACAGTCAAACTCTAAGTTTGGTGTTGTGAGGCCACAACCAAACTCTAAGTTTGGTGTTAAGACCCCATATCCAAACTCTAAGTTTGGTGTTGGCAACTATACAACATTGACCTGATCACCTTGTGGCTCCATGAGAGCCACTGTCAAGCTATTGACATTAAAGAAGCGCTTGTTGGGAGGCAACCCAATTTTATTTATCTAATTTAGTGTTATTTTTGTGTTTAATTAGGTACATGATCATGAGGAGTCACGAAAAAATCAAAAAAATTAAAAACAGAGTCAAAAACAGAAGAAAAAAATTTTTCACCCTGGAGGACGCACGGGCTAGCGTTCAACGCCCAGAAGGTGCATCTAGCTGGCGTTCAATGCCAGAACAGAGCACCATTCTGGCGCTGAACGCCCAAAACAAGCAACATCCTGGCGTTAAACGCCAGGATGGTGCACACAGAGGACAAACTGGCGCTGAACGCCAGGAACAAGCATGAAACTGGCGTTCAACGCCAGAAACATGCATTACATGGGCGTTTAACTCCCAGAACATGCACCAATGGGCGTTTGAACGCCAGAATGATGCATGAAGGCATTTTACATGCCTATATGGTGAAAGAATGGTATTTCTTTTCACCTCAGGATCTGTGGACCTCACAGGATCCCCACCTACCTCGCCCTCTCTCACTCCATTCATGGTCACCCCTTCTATTTTTCATTCACCACCTACATATATCCACTCTTCCCCATACACCCCACCTACCTTTACCATTCAACTTCTCTTTCCCACCCAATCCCACCCATATAGCCGAATCCATCTCCCCTCACTCACCTCCAT
>NC_029774.3:70225381-70253289 GCF_000817695.3 Arachis duranensis | reverse complement strand
AGGATATTTCCCCGAGAGGAAGAAAGTAGCCACAGTTGATGGTGAACCCCTATACAAAGCTTGCCATGGAAAGGAGTAAGAAGAATTGAATGAAAGCAGCAGGAGAGCAGGCGTGCTTGGGCTCTACAGCATCTCCATTCCGCTTATCTGAAATTCCCACCAATGAATCTGCATAAGTATTCTATCCTTTTTATTATGTATTTTCTTTTTATTTTATATTTCCTAAACCATAAACGATTTTAATCTGCCTAACTGAGATTTGCAAGGTGACCATAGCTTGCTTCATACCAACAATCTCTGTGGATTCGACCCTTACTCACGTAAGGTTTATTACTTGGACGACCCAGTACACTTGCTGGTTAGTTGAACGGAGTTGTGAGAATAAACAGTGCCCTAAGAGTAAATATATGCTAAAGCTCAAAAAGATAGTAATCACAATTTCGTCCACCAGGCAGCCACTCATAACTTCTATGACCGCCCCAATCAAGGGTACAATCAAGGTGGTAGCTACAACCATGGATGGCAGTAAAACCCCAACCAAGGTTGGAGATACAATTCTAGCGAAGGATGGAGGGACAATCATAACAGAGGAGGCAGAGATAATAATGAAACTAGAGGTGGAATAACAACAACAACTTCAGGCAGCAGAATCAGAATCAGGCCTACAGAGCACCTCATCTAAGGCAGCCTCAAGCATCTCAGCAGACCCCTCAGATCACTTATCCCTCTTTATCTCCTAATGATGAGTTACTACAATCTATTGATCGGAGACAACAGGCCATGGAAAATAGCCTTACTTCTACTCTAAATGATCTGAACTCTACCTTGCGAGCCCTTGTCTCATAGATTGGATCATTGAATAACTCTAACAACCAGTCTTCAAGCTCTGGTGGACTCCCCTCTCAACCATTGCCCAACCCCAAGGGTGGCATCAATGCCATTACCCTGAGATCTGGAACCACACTGCAAGAGAGGAATCCAGAGGAATCAAGCCCGCCGGAACATGCCCCAGCTGCGAATATGGCTGAGATAGAGGATGTTGAAGAAGAAGATGAAGTACAAGGCATGGCTGAAGCATAAGCAGCCCAACCAAGGAAGGCAGAACCCCAGCAAGCTGAAGCTATAAAAGATGCCGCTCCTATTCCATTTTCACACCTTGCTAAGAAGCCTAGAAAGCAGATGGAACTTAATCCCAAAATGGTAGAGATCTTAAAAAAGGTTGAGGTAAATGTTCCTCTTTTTGATGATATTCAGCAAGTGCTTAAATATGCAAAGTTTCTAAAAGAATTGTGCATACATAAAGATAAAATTAATGAATTAGAAACTATTCTTTTAGGTAGTTCTATATCTGCTTTAATGGGAAATATACTTGAAAAATGTAGTGACCCAGGCCCATGCATGGTTAACTGTACCATTGGAGGTGTGATATTTTCTGACTATATGTGTGATTTAGGAGCATGCGTGAGTATTATGCCCTTGTCTATATATAATGCTTTAAGGCTCCCTCCCTTAAAAATGTCGGCAGCTCGTTTTGTGTTAGCAGATAAAAGCATTATCACAGTGGTTGGAATTGCTGAAGATGTATTAGTGAGCATTAAGGGGCTCACGTTCCCCATTGACTTCTATATATCCTAGAGATGCCCCAAAATGACTCAAGGAGACCTTCGTCAATCCTGCTTGGTAGACCATTTTTGAAGACTTCAAAATTCAAGCTGGATGCCTTTTCGAGTACCTATTCCTTTGAGGTAGATGGCAGAACAGTGAGCTTCAATCTGGATGAAGCTATGAAGCATCCCCCAGAAGATCACTCCATATTCCAATGTGACATCATTGATGAGATTATAGCTACAACTCACCAGAAAGAAATGGAAGAGAGTCACATGGAGCAAGATCCAAGTGTGGGGACACCCTCTGAACATACTGAAGATTCATTACCATTTTCACCAGCCCCAGAGAATCCAAAACCAAACCATGAGCAGAAAATGGAATTAAAGCCCCTTCCTCCACACCTCAAATATGCATACCTTGAGGACAAGCAGAAATTTCCAGTTATCATTGCGAGGGAGCTCACTTCCCAACAAGAAGAACAACTGCTTAGTGTATTAAGGACGCATAAGAAAGCAATTGGATGGAGCTTGGCAGATATAGTAGGCATCAGCCCTCAAGTTTGTGAACATAGAATATTCTTAGAAGAAGGAGCTAAGCCTGTCCGTCAACCTCAGAGATGATTGAATCCCACCATCTTAGAAGTTGTCAAGAAGGAAGTAACCAGACTACTTGAAGCAAATATCATTTATCCCATTTCGGATAGCAAATGGGTCAGGCCAGTACAGGTGGTGCCCAAGAAGTCTGGAGTCACAACAATAAGGAATGAGCAAGGAGAACTTCTAACAACTAGAGTGCAGAACGCATGGAGAGTTTGCATTGACTACAGGCGTCTCAACCAAGCCACTCACAAGGATCATTACCCCTTGCCCTTCATTGATCAGATGCTTGATCGCCTGTCAGGTAAATCTCACTACTACTTTCTAGATGGTTACACAGGTTATTTTCAAATCCATATAGCTCCTGAATATCAGGAAAAGACTACTTTTACATGTCCTTTTGGGACTTATGCTTATAAGAGAATGCCCTTTTGCTTGCGCAATGCACCAGCTACTTTCCAAAGGTGTATGATGAGTCTTTTCTCTGATCTCATTGAGACTTGTATGGAAGTTTTTATGGATGACTTTAGTGTTTATGGTGATTCATTTAACCTTTGCTTGGATAGTTTATCTAAAGTATTGGACAATTGTGTTAGTTCAAACCTTGTTTTAAATTTTGAAAAGTGTAATTTTATGGTAAAACAAAGTATTGTTCTAGGACATGTTATTTCTGATACTGGTATCTCTGTATACCCAACAAAGGTGGATGTTATTTCTAGTTTACCTTACCCCTCCTCTGTGAGGGAAGTCCGTTCGTTTTTTGGCCATGCAGGCTTTTACAGGAGATTCATTAAGGACTTCAGTAAGGTAGCACTACCCTTATCCAGACTACTGCAGAAAGACATTGAGTTTGATTTCAGTGAGAATTGCAAACAAGCGTTTGATAAGCTAAAGACCGCCTTGACTCAAGCTCCAATTGTGAGGGGACCAGACTAGAGTCAACCATTTGAAATCATGTGTGACGCCTCCAATCATGAAATAGGAGCAGCACTGGCCCAACATAAAGATAATGACCCTTTTGTAATTGCTTATGCATCTAAGACTTTAGATGCTGCTCAATCTAATTACACTACTACTGAAAAAGGAGCTTCTAGCTATTATTTTTGCTCTGGATAAAGTTCGAGCCTATTTACTTGGTACTAAGATAGTAGTGTACTCAAACCATGCAGCTCTAAAATATTTATTAGCTAAAAAGGAGTCTAAACCAAGGCTAATACGTTTGATGCTACTGCTGCAAGAATTTGATCTGGAAATTAAAGACAGGAGTGGTAACCAAAATTTAGTGGCTGACCACTTGAGTCACCTTGAGCACATTAAAGATGATTCTATTCCTATCAATGATAACTTCTCATTTGATAGCTTACAGGCAGTATCTGATGTAGCCCCTTGGTATGCACCTGTAGCTAATTATCTAGTTAGCCATACTTTTCCTCCCAATTTTACTAAGCATCAGAGAGACAAGCTGAAAAGCGAGTCCAACTACTATGTATGGGATGACCCATATCTATGGAGGTGTGGTGCTGACCAGGTAATTAGACGGTGTGTACCTCAATCAGAATTCCAGTCCATTTTAGAGGCCTGCCACTCATCTGAGAGTGAAGGACATTTTGGCCCTCAATGAACTGCTAGAAAAGTTCTAGACTATGGATTCTGGTGGCCTTCTCTTTTTAAAGATGCTGCTGACCTTTGTAAATCTTGTCCTCCTTGCCAAAGGTTTGGTAATATATCCCAGAGGGATGAAATGCCTCAACAAATTATGCTTTTCTGTGAAATTTTTGATGTTTGGGGCATTAACTTCATAGGTCCATTTCCAAATTCTAATGGCCAACTTTATATACTGTTAGCTGTGGATTATGTTTCTAAATGGGTGGAAGCAATTCCTACCCGTACTGATGACGCTAACACTGTTGTTTCCTTTGTGAGAAACCATATTATTTGTCGCTTTGGATCATCACGAGCAATCGTGAGCGATCAAGGCACTCACTTTTGTAATAGGAGACTAACAGGTTTACTAAAGAGGCATGGGATAATTCATAAAGTATCAACAGCCTATTGATGAGCGGATAATTTACACATTTTTTAGCATTATTTTTAGGTAGTTTTTAGTAGGATCTAGCTACTTTGAGGGATGTTTTCATTAGTTTTTATGCTAAATTCACATTTGTGGACATTACTATGAGTTTGTGTATTTTTCTGTGATTTTAGGTATTTTCTGGCTGAAATTGAGGGACCTGAGCAAAACTTTGATAAAAGGCTGACAAAGGACTGGTGATACTGTTGGATTTTGACCTCCCTACACTCGAAATGGATTTTCTGGAGCTACAGAACTCCAAATGGCGCGCTCTCAACGGCGTTAAAAATTAGACATCCAGAGCTTTCCATCAATATATAATAGTCCATACTTTATTCGAGATTAGATGATGTAAACTGGCGCTCAACGCCAGTTTCATGCTGCATTCTGGAGTCAAACGCCAGAAACACGTTACAACTTGGAGTTCAACTCCAAAAGAAGCCTCTGCAGGTGTAAAGCTCAAGCTCAGCCCAAGCACACACCAAGTGGGCCCTGGAAGTGGATTTTTGCATCAATTACTTATTTCTGTAAACCATAGTAGCTAGTCTAGTATAAATTGGACATTTTGCTATTGTATTAGACGTCTTTTGACAATATAGTCTCTTGACCATTCGGTCCTTTTTCCCTATATTCGGAATTCATATCACATTTTGGGGGCTGGCCATTTGGCCATGCCTGGACCTTCATCACTTATGTATTTTCACCGGTGGAGTTTCTGCACACCGTAGATTAAGGGTGTGGAGCTCTGCTGTACCTCGAGTTTTAATGCAATTACTACTATTTTCTATTCAATTCAGTTTAATTATATTCTAAGATATTCGTTGCACTTAACCATGATGAATGAGATGATCCGTGACACTCATCATCATTCTTACCTATGAACGCGTGACTGACAACCACTTCTGTTCTACCTTGGACCGGGCGCATATCTCTTGGATTCCTTAATCAGAATCTTCGTGGTATAAGCTAGAATTGATAGCGGCATTCATGAGAGTCCGGAAAGTCTAAACCTTGTCTGTGGTATTCCGAGTAGGATTCAGGGATTAAATGACTGTGACGAGCTTCAAACTCGCGATTGTTGGACGTGATGACAAATGCAAAAGAATCAAATGGATTCTATTCCGACATGATCGAGAACCGACAGATGATTAACCGTGCCGTGACAGAGCATTTGGACCTTTTTCACTGAGAGGATGGGATGTAACCATTGACAATGGTGGTGCCCTATATACAGCTTGCCATGGAAAGGAGTAAAAAGGATTGGATGAAGGCAGTAGGAAAGTAGAGATTCAAAAGGAGCACATCATCTTCATACGCCTATCTAAAATTCCCACCAATGATTTACATAAGTATTTCTATCTTTATTTTCTGTTTATTTATTATTATTATTCAAAAATTCCATAATCATTTATTATCTGCCTAACTGAGATTTATAAGATGACCATAGCTTGCTTCATACCAAAAATCTCCGTGGGATCGACCCTTACTCATGTAAGGTTTATTACTTGGACGACCCAGTGCACTTGCTGGTTAGTTGTGCGGAGTTGTGAAGAAAGTGCTGAGTTATAAACGCGCATACCAAGTTGAATGCCATTATTAGAGATCACAATTTCGTGCACCAAGTTTTTGGCGCCGTTGCCGGGGATTGTTCGAGTTTGGACAACTGTAGGTTCATCTTGTTTCTCAGATTAGGTAATTTTCTTTTTGTTTTATTTTCAAAAAAATTTTTCAAAAATCTTTCAAAAATTTTCCTTTTGTTTTCGAAAATTATTTCAGAGTTTTTAAGAATGAATTCTAGAGTCTCATGTAACAAACATTACATGATCCCTGGGATTCTGATTGAGGACTTTGGATTCATTACTCCCTTTTTCCAAAAGATGTTTTCGAAAAATATAAAATAAAATCCAAAAAATAATAAAATCCTAAAAAACCAAAATCATTTTTGTGTTTCTTGTTTGAGTCTTTAGTCAAATTTTAAGTTTGGTGTCAAATGCATATTCATCTTGTTCTTGCATTTTTTGAAAATTCATGCATTCATAGTGTTCTTCATGATCTTCAAGTTGTTCTTGGTAAGTCTTCTTGTTTGATCTTGATGTTTTTTTGTTTTGTGTCTTTTGTTGTTTTCCATGTGCATTTTTGCATTCATAATGTCTAAGCATTAAAGATTTCTAAGTTTGGTGCCTTGCATGTTTTCTTTGCATCAAAATTTTTTTCAAAAATGTTCTTGATGTTCATCATGATTTTCAAAGTGTTCTTGGTGTTCATCTTGACATTCATAGTATTCTTGCATGCATCATGTGTTTTAATCCAAAATTTTCATGTTTTGGGTCATAATTGTGTTTTTCTCTCTCATCATTAAAAATTCAAAAATCAAAAAATATATTTTTTCCTTTTTTCTCTCAAATTTCGAAAAATTGAGTTGACATAGTAAAAAATTTTTTAAAATTAGTTGTTTCTTGTAAGTCAAGTCAAATTTTCAATTTTTAAAAACTTTATCTTTTCAAATTTTTTTTTATAAAAAAAATCAAATCTTTTTCATTTTTTTATGATTTTCGAAAATTTGAAAACATTTTTTAAAATCTTTATTCTAGTTTTATTTCAAATTTTTGAAACTTTGCTAACAATTAATATGATTGATTCAAAAATTTGAAGTTTGTTACTTTCTTGTTAAGAAAGGTTCAATTTTTAAATTCTAGAATCATATCTTTTAGTTTCTTGTTAGTCAAGTAATCAATTTTAATTTTAAAAATCAATTCTTTTTCAAAATATCTTTTCTATCATATCTTTTTCAAAATTTTATCTTTTTCAAAAATTTGATTTTAAAATATCTTTTCTAACTTCTTATCTTCTTATCTTTTCAAAATTGATTTTTAATTCTTTTTCAACTAACTAATTGACTCTTGCTTGTTTTTTTTATCTTTTCAAAATCACCTAACTACTTTTCCCTCTTTAATTTTCGAAAATCATTAACTCCTTTTCAAAATTTATTTTTGAAAACTTCTCTCTCTCTTTTCTTCTATTTATTTATTTATTTACTAACACTTCTCTTTATCTCAATAATCTGAACCTATCTTCATCCTTGTGTTTGAATTCTTCATTCTTCTTCACTCTTATTCCCTTTCTTTTTTTACTGACATAAAGGAATTTCTATACTATGACATAGAGGATTCCTCTTCCTTTTCTGTTTTCTTCTTTCTCATATGAGTAGGAACAAGGAAAAAGGCATTCTTGTTGAAGCTGACCCTGAACCTGAAATGACTCTGAAGAGGAAACTAAGAGAAGCTAAAATACAACAATCCAGAGACAACCTTACTGAAATTTTCGAATAAGAAAAGGATATGGCAGCCGAACCCAACAACAATAATGCAAGGAGGATGCTTGGTGATTACACTACACCTACTTCCAAGTTTGATGTAAGAAGCATTTCAATCCCTGCCATTGGAGCAAACAATTTTGAGCTGAAACCTCAACTAGTTGCTCTAATGCAACAGAACTGCAAGTTTCATGGATTTCGATCAGAAAATTCCTATCAGTTTTTAACTGAGTTCTTGCAGATCTGTGAGACTGTTAAGACTAATGGAGTAGATCCTGAAGTCTACAGGCTCATGCTTTTCCCTTTTGCTGTAAGAGACAGAGCTAGAACATGGTTGGACTCACAATCTAAAGATAGTCTGGACTCTTGGGATAAGCTGGTCACGGCCTTCTTGGTTAAATTCTTTTCTCCTCAAAAGCTGAGCAAGGTTAGAGTGGATGTTCAGACCTTCAAGCAAAGGTGAATCCCTTTATGAAGCTTGGGAAAGATACAAGCAGATGACCAAAAAATGTCCTTCTGACATGTTTTCAGAGTGGACCATGATAGATATATTCTATTATAGTCTGTCTGAGTTCTCTAAGATGTCACTGGACCATTCTGCAGGTGGATCTATTCACCTAAAGAAAACGCTTGCAGAAGCTCAGGAACTTATTGAAATGATTGCAAATAACCAATTCATGTACACTTCTGAGAGGAATTCCGTGAATAATGGGATGCCTCAGAGGAAGGGAGTTCTTAGTACTAAAGAGGCATCTTCTGAAGAAGAAGCTTATGATCCTGAGAACCCTGCAATGGCAGAGGTAAATTATATGGGTGAACCATATGGAAACACCTATAATTCATCATGGACAAATCATCCAAATTTCTCATGGAAGGATCAACAAAAGCCTCAACAAGGCTTTAATAATGGTGGAAGAAACAGGCTCAGCAATAGCAAGCCTTTTCCATCATCTTCTCAGCAACAGACAGAGAATTCTGAGCAGAGCTTCTCTAACTTAGCAAATATAGTCTCTGATATGTCAAAAGCCACTTTAAGTTTCATGAGTGAAACAAGGTCCTCCATTAGAAATTTGGAGGCACAAGTGGGCCAGCTGAGTAAGAAAGTCACTGAAACCCCTCCTAGTACTCTCCCAAGCAATACTGAAGAGAATCCAAAAAGAGAGTGCAAGGCTATTGACATAATCAACATGGCCGAACCTAGGGAGGAAGGAGAGGACGTGAATCCTAATGAGGAAGACCTCATGGGACGTCTCTCAAGCAAGAAGGAGTTCCTTATTGAGGACTTAAAGGAATCTGAAGGTCATATAGAGACCATAGAGATCCCATTAAACCTCCTTCTGCCATTCATGAGCTCTGCAAACTATTCTTCCTCTGAAGAGGATGAAGATGGAACTGGAGAGCAAGTTGCTCAATATCTAGGAGCCATCATGAAGCTGAATGCCAAATTGTTTGGTAATGAGACTTGGGAAGGTGAACCTCCCTTGCTCATCAGTGAATTAGATACATAGGTTCAGAAAATCTTACCTCAAAAGAGACAAGATCCTGGCAAATTCTTGATACCCTGTACCATAGGCACCATGACCTTTGAAAAGGCTCTGTGTAACTTGGGGTCAGGCATAAATTTTATGCCACTCTCTGTAATGGAGAAGCTGGGGATCATTGAGGTATAGCCTGCCATATTCTCATTACAAATGGTAGATAAGCCAGTAAGATAGGCATATGGATTGGTAGAGGACGTGTTGGTAAAGGTTGAAGGCCTTTACATCCCTGCTGATTTCATAATCTTAGACACTAGGAAGGAGGAGGATGAATGCATCATCCTTGGAAGACCTTTCCTAGCCACAGTAGGAGCTGTGATAGATGTTAACAGAGGATAATTAATCCTTCAATTGAATGGGGACTACCTTGTGTTTAAAACCCAAGGGTGTTCTTCTGTAACAATGGAGAGGAAGCATGAAAAGCTTCTCTCAGTACAGAATCAAACAGAGCCTCCACAATCAAACTCTAAGTTTGGTATTGGAAGACCACAGCCAAACTCTAAGTTTGGTGTTGAATCCCCATATTCAAACTCTATGTTTGGTGTTGGGAGTCTACAACATTGACCTGATCACCTTTGAGGCTCCATGAGAGCCCACTATCAAGCTAGTGACATTAAAAGAGCGCTTATGAGGAGGCAACCCAATTTTTATTTATCTTATTTTATTTTTCTTTTATTGTTCTTTTATGTTTTATTAGGTTCATGATCATGTGGAGTCACAAAATAAATATTAAAATTAAAAACAGGATCAAAAACAGCAGAAGAAAAAGCACACCCTGGAAGCATCTGGCTGGTGTTCAATGCCAGAACAGAGCATGGATCTGGTGTTGAATACCAGAAACAAGCAACATCCTGGTGTTTAAATGCCAGGAAAACACCCAGAGGAGAGCTGGCGCTGAACGCCAGAAACAAGCATGGAACTGGTGTTCAACGCCAGAAACATGCTGCAAATGGGCGTTGAACGCCCAAAACAAGCATGAAGCTGGCATTCAACGCCAGAAACAAGCATCAATCTGGCGTTGAATGCCAGGATTGCATGCAGAGGGAGTTTTACACGCCTCATTGGTGCAGGGATGATAATCCTTGACACCTTAGGATCTGTGGACCCTACAGGATCATCTCAGGATCTGTGGACCCCACAGGATCCCCACCTACCTCAACTCACCTCTCCTCTTCACACAATCCAATAACACTCTTCCCCAAAAACCCTTCACCAATCACCTCAATCTCTCTTCCCCATCACCTCTTCACCACTCACACCCTTGCACTCTTCCTCATAAACCCTACCTACCTTCAAAATTCAAAATCTCTTTCCCACCCAAACCCACCTTAAATAGCCGAACCTACTTCCTTTCCCTCCACTATATAAACCCCTCCATTCTTCTTCATTTTCACACAACACAACCCTCTCTTATCTTCCTTGGCCAAAACACAACCATCTCTCCCTCTCCTCCATCTTTTCTTATTCTTCATCTATTCTTTCTTCTCTTGCTCGAGGGCGAGCAATATTCTAAGTTTGGTGTGGTAAAAGCATAGCTTTTTTTTTGTTTTTCCATAACCACCTATGGCACCCAAGGCCAGAGAAACCTCTAGAAAAGGAAAAGGGAAGACAAAAGCTTCCACCTCTGAGTCATGGGAGATGGAGAGATTTATCTCTAAAGCCCATCAAGACCACTTCTATGATGTTGTGGCCAAGAAGAAGGTGATCCCTGAGGTCCCTTTCAAACTCAAGAAAAATGAGTATCCGGAGATCTGACATGAGATCCAAAGAAGAAGTTGGGAAGTTCTGACCAACCCCATTCAACAAGTCAGAATCTTAATGGTTCAAGAGTTCTATGCCAATGCATGGATCACTAGGAACCATAATCAAAGTGTGAACCCGAATCCAAAGAATTATCTTACAATGGTTTGGGGAAAATACTTAGATTTCAGTCCGGAAAATGTAAGGTTGGCGTTTAACTTGCCCATGATGCAAGGAGATGCACGCCCCTACACAAGAAGGGTCAACTTTGATCAAAGGTTGGACCAAGTCCTTATACATATGTGTTGAAGGAGCTCAATGGAAAAGAGACTCCAAAGGCAAGCCGGTTCAATTAAGAAGACTGGACCTCAAGCCTATGGCTAGAGGATGGTTGGAGTTCATCCAACGCTCCATCATCCCCACTAGCAATCGATCCGAAGTTACAGTTGGATCAGGCCATCATGATCCATAGCATCATGATTTGAGAGGAAGTAGAAGTTCATGAAGTCATCTCCTTTGAATTCTACAAAATAGCCGAAAAGCCCTCTACCTTGGCAAGGCTAGCTTTTCCTCATTTTATTTGCCATCTATGCTACTCAGCTAGAGTTATCATAGAAGGAGACATCCTCATTGAAGAGGACAAGCCCATCACTAAGAAGAGGATGGAGCAAACAAGAGAGCCCACTCATGGATCCCAAGAGACGCATGAGGAAGCTCATCACCAAGGAATCCCGGAGATGCCTCAAGGGGTACACTTTCCTCCCAACAACTATTGAGAACAACTCAATACTTCTCTAGAAGACTTGAGTTACAATATGGATCAATTAAGGGTGGAACATCAAGAACACTCCATCATTCTCCATGAAATTAGAGAAGATCAAAGAGCAATGAGGGAGGAGCAACAAAGGCAAGGAAGAGACATAGAAGAGCTCA
Organism: Arachis duranensis; assembly: GCF_000817695.3. NCBI lineage: Eukaryota > Viridiplantae > Streptophyta > Magnoliopsida > Fabales > Fabaceae > Arachis > Arachis duranensis. Next base: position 70,241,490 of record NC_029774.3, on the reverse strand, counting down.
AGCTCAAGGACATCATTGGTTCTTCAAGAAGAAAGCGCCACCATCACTAAGGTGGACTCATTCCTTGTTCTTATTTCTCTGTTTTTCAATTTTTAAGCTTAATGTTTGTCTATGTTTGTGTCTTTCCTACATGATCATTAGTATTTAGTAACTATGTCTTAAGGCTATGAATAATTCCATGAATCCTTCTCCTCTTTTAAATGAAAAATGTTCCTAATTCGAAAGAACAAGAAGTACATAAGTTTCGAATTTATCCTTGAAATTAGTTTAATATATTGATGTGGTGACAATACTTTTTGTTTTCTGAATGAATACTTGAACAGTGCATATTTTTGATCTTGTTGGTTATGAATGTTAAAATTGTTGGCTCTCGAAAGAATGATGAACAAAGAGAAATGTTATTGACAATCTGAAAAATCATGAAATTGATTCTTGAAGCAAGAAAAAATAGTGAAAAAGCAAAGGCTTGCGGAAAAAAAAAGTGGCGAAAAAAATAGAAAGAAAAAGAAAAAGCAAGCAGAAAAAGCCAATAGCGCTTAAAACCAAAAGGCAAGGGTAAAAAGGATCCAAGGCTTTGAGCATCAATGGATAGGAGGGCCCAAGGAAATAAAATCCAGGCTAAGCGGTTAAATCAAGCTGTCCCTAACCATGTGCTTGTGGCATGCAGATCCAAGTGAAAAGCTTGAGACTGAGTGGTTAAAGTCGTGATCCAAAGCAAAAAGAGTGTGCTTAAGAGCTCTGGACACCTCTTACTGGGGACTTTAGCAAAGCTGAGTCACAATCCGAAAAGGTTCACCCAGTCATGTGTTTGTGGCATTTATGTATCCGGTAGTAATACTGGAAAACAAAGTGCTTAGGGCCACGGCCAAGACTTATAAAAGTAGCTGTGTTCAAGAATCAACAAACTTAACTAGGAGAATCAATAACGCTATCTGAAATTCTAAGTTCTTAGAGATGCCAATCATTCTAAACTTCAAAGGATAAAGTGAGATGCCAAAACTGTTCAGAAGCAAAAAAAGTTACAAGTCCCGCTCATCTAATTAGAATTAATATTCATTGATATTCTGAGCTTTATAGTATATTTTCTTCTTTTTATCCTAATTGATTTTCAGTTGCTTGGGGACAAGCAACAATTTAAGTTTGGTGTTGTGATGAGTGGATAATTTATACGCTTTTTGGCATTGTTTTTAGGTAGTTTTTAGTAGGATCTAGCTACTTTTAGGGATGTTTTCATTCGTTTTTATGCTAAATTCACATTTCTGCACTTTACTATGAGTTTGTGTGTTTTTCTATGATTTAAAGTATTTTACGGCTGAAATTGAGGGACCTGAGCAAAACTCTGATAAAAGGCTGACAAAGGACTGCTGATGCTGTTAGATTCTGATCTCCCTGCACTCGAAATGGAGTTTCTGGAGCTACAAAACTCCAAATGGCGCGCTCTCAATAGCTTTGGAAAGTAGAAATTCAGAGCTTTCCAGAAATATATAATAGTTCAAACTTTATTCGAGATTAAATGATGTAAACTGGCGCTCAACGCCAGTTCCATGCTGCATTCTGGAGTCAAACGCCAGAAACATGTCACGAACCAGAGTTGAACACCAGAAACACGTTACAACTTGGCGTCAACTCCAAAAGAAGCCTCTGCACGTGTAAAATTCAAGCTCAGCCCAAGCACACACCAAGTGGGCCCCGGAAGTGGATTTCTGCATCAATTACTTATTTCTGTAAACCTTAGTAGCTAGTCTAGTATAAATAGGACATTTTACTATTGTATTAGACGTCTTTTGACAATATAGTCTCTTGACCATTCGGTCCTTTTTCCCTCTATTCGGAATTCATATCACATTTTAGAGGCTGGCCATTCGGCCATGCCTGGACCTTCATCACTTATGTATTTTCATCGGTGTAGTTTCTGCACACCGTAGATTAAGGGTGTGGAGCTTTACTGTACCTCAAGTTTTAATGCAATTACTACTATTTTCTATTCAATTCAGTTCATTCCTATTCTAAGATATTCGTTGCACTTAATCATGACGAATGTGATGATCCGTGACACTCATCATCATTCTCACCTATGAATGCGTGACTGACAACCACTTCTGTTCTACCTTGGACCAGGCACATATCTCTTAGATTCCTTAATCAGAATCTTCGTGGTATAAGCTAGAAATGATGGCGGCATTCATGAGAGTCCGGAAAGTCTAAACCTTGTCTATGGTATTCCGAGTAGGATTCAGGGATTGAAAGACTATGACGAGCTTCAAACTCGCGATTGTTGGGCGTGATGACAAACACAAAAGAATCAATGGATTCTATTCCGACATGATCGAGAACCGATAGATGATTAGCCGTGCCGTGACAGAGCATTTGGACGTTTTTCACTGAGAGGATGGGATGTAGCCATTGACAACGGTGATGCCCTACATAAAGCAGAGATTCAAAAGGAGCACAGCATCTTCATACGCCTATCTGAAATTCCCACCAATGATTTACATAAGTATTTCTATCTTTATTTTCTGTTTATTTATTATTATTATTCAAAAATTCCATAATCATTTATTATCCGTCTAACTGAGATTTACAAGATGACCATAGCTTGCTTCATACCAACAATCTCCATGGGATCGACCCTTACTCACGTAAGGTTTATTACTTGGATGACCCAGTGCACTTGTTGGTTAGTTGTGCGGAGTTGTGAAGAAAGTGCTGAGTTATAAACGCGCATACCAAGTTGAATGCCAGTATTTGAGATCACAATTTCGTGCACCACCTATCACCCCCCGACTAATGAGCAAACAGAAGTGTCTAACAGAGAGATAAAGTGCATACTGCAAAAGGTAGTCAAGCCTCGTAGAAAGGACTAGGGCACCAGGCTCCAAGACGCGCTTTGGGCATATCGGACAGCATATAAGACACCGATTGGGATGAGTCCTTTCTGCTTGGTTTATGGAAAGGCCTGTCATCTCCTAGTTGAGTTGGAGCACAAAGCCTTCTGGGTGGTAAAGGAATGCAACATGGACTATGAGCGAGCCGGAGCTAAACGGAAGTTGCAACTGCAAGAATTAGAGAGCCTTTGCCTAGAAGCTTATGAAAACTCCAGGCTGTATAAAGAGAAAGTGAAGGCTGTGCATGACACAAGCATTAAGAGAAGAGAATTCCAACTAGGGGACTTAGTCCTACTTTATAACTCCAGAATGCGACTCATGCCAGGCAAGCTGAGATCCGGATGGGATGGCCTCTATCGAGTAGAGAGGGTGGAACCATACGGAGTCTTTCACTTAAGCCATCCTTCAAGCTCTGAACTTATCAAAGTCAATGGACATCGCTTGAAGTTATTCCATGGAGAAAAGATGGCGAAAAACCAGGAACTAGAGATCTTCCTCTTGGAAGATCCGCCCAGCAGAAGACTGAGCTAGTGGAGCATCCAACTTAAGGACGTTAAAGCAAAGTCTGGGTGGGAGACAACCCACCATGGTATGATCATTCCTCCCCCTCTCCTTATCTTCCCTCGTCAATAACTCTTCTCAGTACTAATGGCTATATTTTGCATCTCATATGCATACTGCATATTGCATATTTATAAAAAAAAGAGATGTTAAGGCATGCAACACGCCAGCGTCGTTGACGCACTCGCGTCATAGTGCCTTTGCATCATTAAAGAAAAGAAACAGAGAGTTGCGCAGGAATGTAGCTGGAGGCGTGCCCCTGGCACCATTTAACCCAGGCGTCCACATGGATAACGCACTCGCGTCATTTATAAAATGGCCTCCCCACACGTCCGCGTCAACCACGTGACCGTGTCACCCTGAAATTTGGCAAAAACATATTTCACACAGAGAGTTGTGCGAGTGCGAAGCTGCCCTCGCGCCCCTAGCGCAAATCATATCACGCGTCCGCATGACCGACACGTCCGCGTCATTTCCTTCAAGGGCTCTCCGCGCGACCGCATGCACCATGCGTCCACGTCGCTTGCACCGCCCAACTCATTCAAATCTGCCAGATTGTCTTATCTTTTCTCACCACATTCTTATTTTTTCCCCTTCCTTCTTTCTCCCTTATTTCTCCCTTCTACTCCATCTTTCCTACCACCATTTTCAAAGTTTTTCTTCTCTTCTTCCCTCCCTACTTTTTCATTCTTCTTCTTATTTTCATGTTTTCTTTTTCTTTCTCTTCTACTTTCCCTATCCATGTTTTCTTTTTCTCTTCTTCTTCCTCCTATTGGTGTTGGAGATTTATTTGGGTCATTATTTTTATATGTTGCTTGTGGATTGTTTAGGACTTGTTTCATAGTTATATATTATTTTTATAGGGTTACTTGCATGTTCAAATTAATATTTTCCATACCTTATTTAACATGCATGCTATGTGTTTGTGAAAACGCCCATATGGCATTTTGCACTATTTTTTAGATTTCTTTCAATCTACTACTCTAAATGCTTGCTTTTCACAAAACTCTTTTTATATTTTATTAATTAAATATAATTGTTATTACAAACATGTTGTTAGTTTGAAAGACTTGGTAATCTAACTTGGACATTAAATGCTTGATCTATGCTACTCATGCCCTTGCCGGCATGCCAATAAACACCTGGCATTTGACTGTCATCACATGCACTTGCTATATTTCAGTTGTTGATTTGCCACATGTAGTCATGACCATGTGTTCACATCATTATCCATTCCTGTGCATTGATTACCACCTTTCCCATTCTTTTCCTTGCTATAACCCTTGAAATATTCATGCCTTTACTCGTTTCCTTTCAGGATGGCCACCAAGAAAGGCAAGGAGAAAGCTACCCCCAAATCCACAGCGAGGAAAGGAACAAAAAGAGCATTAGTGGCAAAGCCATCTTCAACTACAGTTAAGCCCTCAACAAAAAAAATTAAAATGATCATAAAGGTCGATGAAAAGGAGAAAGCATTCCCAGCAAAGGACACTGTACGATTTTCCAATCGCTACTGTGAGCAGATGTTCCCCATTCTGGCAGCTCAGAATTACAACAATGAACACCTTCCTATCCTTCCACCTCGTATTGCCAAATTTGTTATGCGCGAATTGCACAAAGACATTGGGGATTCCTACAAGACAACCATGACAGGTTAATCTTTCTTGGGTAGTCAAGTTCTACTCCAATTTCCACCTACCGACTGGTGGACGAAATTGTGATCATCAACAATGGCTCCAAAGGCTTGGTGCTCTCAAACGTGAATCACACTTTGTCACAACTCCGCACAACTAACCAGCAAGTGTATTGGGTCGTCCAAGTAATACCTTACGTGAGTAAGGATCGATCCCACAGAGATTGTTGGTATGAAGCAAGCTATGGTCATCTTGTAAATCCCAATCAGGCGGATTTAACTAAATTAAGATGTTATTGGTTTTTCAAATAATAATAAAATAAATAGAAAATAAAGATAAAGTTACTCATGTAATTCAATGGTGGGAATTTTAGATAAGCGTATGGAGGTGTTGTGCTCCTTCTGAATCTCTACTTTCCTACTGCTTTCATCCAATCCTTCTTAATCCTTTCCATGGCAAGCTGTATGTAGGGCATCACCGTTGTCAAAGGCTACATCCCATCCTCTCAGTGAAAAAGGTCCAAATGCTCTGTCACAGCACGGCTAATCATCTTCTGTCACAGCATGGCTAATCAGCTGTTGGTTCTCGATCATGTTGGAATAGGATCCATTGATCTTTTTTGCGTTTGTCATCACGCCCAGCAATCGCGAGTTTGAAGCTTGTCACAGTCATTCAATCCCAGAATCCTACTCGAAATACCACAGACAAGGTTAGACTTTCTGGATTCCCATGAATGCCGCCATCAATTCTAGCTTATACCACGAAGATTCTGATTAAGGAATCCAAGATATATGCGCCCGGTCTAAGGTAGAACGGAAGTGGTTGTCAGTCACGCGCGTTCATAGGTGAGAATGAACAGAAGTGGTTGTCAGTCACGTGCGTTCATAGGTGAGAATGATGATGAGTGTCACGGATCATCACATTCATCAAGTTGAAGTTCAACGAATATCATAGAATAGGAATAAATCGAATTGGATAGAAAATAGTAGTAATTGCATTAAAACCCGAGGTACAGCAGAGCTCCACACCTTAATCTATGGTGTGTAGAAACTCCATCGTTGAAAATACATAAGTGATGAAGGTCTAGGCATGGCCGAATGGCCAGCCCCCAAAACGTGATCACATGATCAAAAAATACAATCTAAGATCCAGGATGTCTAATATGATAATAAAAAGTCCTATTTATACTAGACTAGCTACTAGGGTTTACAGAAGTAAGTAATTGATGCATAAATCCACTTCTAGGGCCCACTTGGTGTATGCTTGGGCTGAGCTTGATCTATCCACGAGTTGAGGCTTCTCTTGGAGTTGAACACCAAGTTGTAACGTGTTTTGGGCGTTCAACTCTGGTTCGTGACGTGTTTCTGGCGTTTGACTCCAGAATGCAGCATGGAACTGGCGTTGAGCCCCAGTTTATGTCGTCAAATCCAGAATAAAGTATGGACTATTATATATTGTTGGAAATCTCTCGATGTATACCTTCCAACGCCGTTGAGAGCGCGCCATTTGGAGTTCTGTAGCTCCAGAAAATCCATTTCGAGTGCAGGGAGGTCAGATTCCAACAGTATCAGCAGTCCTTTGTCAGCCTCCTATCAGAGTTTTGCTCAGGTCCCTCAATTTCAGCCAAAAAATACCTGAAATCATAGAAAAACATACAAGCTCATAGTAAAGTCCAGAAATGTTAATTTAGCATAAAAACTAATGAAAACATCCCTAAAAGTAACTAGATCATACTAAGAACTACCTAAAAACAATGCCAAAAAGCGTATAAATTATCCGCTCATCACCGACCCTGCAGTCTGTTTACATCCGTCAGAAGCAAGTCCCTATTACAGAAGAGGCTATTCAGCGATCCTTAGATCTTCCCCCTGCTCCAGAAGGACTGGACGCATTTCAAGAAGCCGCACTCAAGCGCCAGGCGTACAAATTTGACTGGGACGCTATTCTCAGAGTTATCGCACAATCTGGTAGCAGATGGATTTTTGGATACCATCGTTCCCATCCTAAGGGAATATCGGCTTCCGTACTCACCTTGGAGGCTCATGTATGGGCACAAATTATGTCCCATTACATCTTTCCAAGCACTCGTGAGTCCTCCTTCAATGCAGACATGGCCATTCTACTATAGTGCATCCTCACAGACCAGCCTCTAAATCTACCAAGACACATCTGGCATTCTATGGGACACGTGAAAATTGGGGGAACCTACCTTTCCCTGCTTTGGTCTCATATCTTGTCTCAGCAGTCGGAGTCTCCTACATAGCTGGGGACACCAAAGCCATACTTCCACGGGATGATCAATATGTTCCTAACGAGAGATATCTCAGGCCAGCACTAGCCACTACAGCCAGTCCGCCAAACATACTGCAGACATTCCACCTTCTACTTGTCAGCTGCTGCATCAAATATTGGAGAAGTTGGACTGGCAAGACCAGAAAGCGAAGCTACGAGAGCACCGTAACCACCGCCGATTCAAATACCTCAAGGAGCTACTCACAGGCAACCACAGACCTGACGAGGACCCAGGCACTCCAAACTCCACTTTCTTTACCAGCACAAGGAGACATGACGGTCCTGACTGTTGAGATACTGCCACCAGTCCACCCTTGTTCCTGATAGATGGCACTGAGGACGGTGCAAAGCCTTAAGTGTGGGGAGGTCGGTCAGTACCTAACTTTCGGAGGTAATTCTTTTCCCGTAACAACAATTTATTTTTATTTAGAATAGGATAGATTGCATATTAGTAGGTTAATTGCATGCATGTTCTACCTGATTGAAAAGATAATAAGTTTCTTTTAAGACCATATATTTTTTTGAAAATTTCACTAATTTAAATCAAAACATTTATGTTAAATTTGTTTGAAGTTGAAATTGGAACCGGATTTTTGAGCTAAAAGAACACATAACCCGTGAGACTTTGAGCCGAAATACATGGTTATACTGTTTAACCATAAACATTTTTATTTCTTGTGTGTTTACTTCTCTATGATTGTAATCTGAATTTTATTTTATCCTATATGTCCAATGTTAATGTGTTATATGCATGCATATGATTGAGGCCATTGTTTGTTTAGCTCAGGTATCCCAAACAAGCCGACCCTTTTAATTACCTTTGTTAACCACTTTGAGCCATCTTTAATCCTATTTGTTCTATATTTTACCACATTACTAGCCTTAAGCAGAAAAACAATTGAAAATCCCAATTGAATCTTTGGTTAGCTTAAGATAGAATTTGTGTGTTAACTGAGTATGGGAAAATTATGGGGATAAAGGGTAATATGAGAATATGTCATGATAAAATAAAGGGAATTTGATTACCTATTCATGTGAAACCATAAAAGAAAAATTACAAATCTATGTGCATTGATAAGCTAAAAAAAATTAAAAAAAATAAAAAATTTCCCTTATTTTAGTGAATAAGGGGACAAAAATTACCCCAATGATAAGTCAGAGTTTAATAATCAATGCACATGTGATAAAATTAAAATAAAGGTTGATGCATGAGTATGGAATGTGAAAAGGAGATTTCGGGTAGCTAAGATGAATGTTAAAATTATATAGAGTATATGTATGTTAGGTGAGAGCTTAGGTTAATTAAAGATTCAATGTATAAGCTCACTTAGCCATATGTGTACCCTCACCCTTACCTTAGCCCCATTACAACCATGAAAAGACCTCATGATGTTTGCATTGGCACTTTAAACTTGTTGATTGGTTAGGTGAAAAACAAAATTTTTGAAAGCATGATTAGAGAAGGATAGAGTGATTACCCCATATACTAGAGATGATTAGAGTGCACACGCACCAACAGTAAGGATTCAAAGCTCGATCCTGTGTTCCCTGCTTTCACGAGCTACCTTCTTACAAATTTACCTGCTTTTACTATATGATTTGAATTAGTGAAATCTGCCCCATGTTTTGTCTTAGAGAACTTATCTATTTTTAATCATATAGTTGCATTCATATGCATATAGGTTGCATTGCATTGCATGAGTCTTACATGTCCCTATTCATTCATATTTATCTCCTTCAACTTAGCATGAGGACATGCTAATGTTTAAGTGTGGGGAGGTTGATAAACCGCTATTTTATGATTCGTATTGTGTTTAATTGTGTGGTTTTATCAAGTCTTCGCCCACTTATTCATATGATTTGCATGTATTTAAAATTCCTTCCTAAAAATATTCTATGATTGAAAACTTGCTTCCTAAAGACCTTTTAATTGTATATTTTTATTTTCCTTCGTACCATTCGATGTCGTGATTTGTGTATTAAGTGTTTTAGGCTTCATAGGGCAGGAATGGCTTAAGGAATAAAGAGGAAGCGTGCAAAAGCGAAAGGAACATAAGGAATTGAGGAGATGACCAGCGAGAAGTCACGCGGGCGCATGGCTCACGTGACCGCACGAAATGGAAGAAATCACAGTGACGCGCTCGCGTGCCTGACGCGACCACGCAGATTGGAAGCTGCACGAACGACACGAGTGCATGGACGATGCACACGCGTGGGACAAGAAACGTTGAGTGACACGAACGCGTGGACGACGCGGCTGCACGATGTGCGTGATCTGCAGAATTACAAAAGTCGCTAGCATAGATTCTGGGCCACATTTCAACCCAGTTTTTGGCCCAGAAACACAGATTAGAGCGAGGGAACATGCAGAGACAGAAACAACAATTCATTCCGCTTAATTTCAAGTTTTTAGATTGGATACTACTCCTCCCCTTGGTTTCTCTCTTTGACATTCATAAATTAGGATTTGAAGATTTTTGGCTTTAGCTTTTGAGAAGAGTCTACCTCCGGAACTGGTTATTATAATTTATTATTTACTTTTCTTTTACTCTTCCATATTTTCGATTTGTCCAGAGTTGATATTGTATTATTTTCATAGTTTATTAATACAAAACTATTTTTACTTTTAATTAATCTCTTTCATTATTATTTATTATGTCTCTTCTTATTTCCCCCATTGAATTTGTGAAGTCTACATTTATGATGATGGAGTAGTTCCCTAACTTGATTGGGAGTTGATTAAAAGGAGAACCTTGAGTTGGAATACTCAAGAGTTCAATTGTAATTGGTTCATTGTTAGTTGGCTTGTTAGTCACTAACTCTAATCCTTCCCAAGGGAGAGGATTAGGACTTGTGAATAGAAGTTGACTTCTAATTTGACATTCCTTCATTTGTTGAGGGTTAACTAAATGAAAATGATGACTAATTATTAATTAATCTTGACAAATTTCCAACAAGGATAGAACTTCCAATTAATCTTCTCCCGGTCAAGATTTTATTTAAATCATATATTCTCTAATTTAATTTTCTGTTCATCAAACTCAAAACCCATTTAGAAAACCTCTGATTAATAAAATAGCATATCTTCCTGCAACTCGTTGGGAGACGACCTGGGACTCATACTCCCAGTATTTTATTTCTAAAACTTGTGACAACCCTTTTCTAAATTGACAAGTGGATTTTCGCGGTTAAGAACTGTACTCGCAATGCCATTTTTCTAATTAATTCTTAATCTGCCAATTTCCGCTCACATCACCGTACTTGTTTAAAAAGGTGTTGATGGAATCTTGAGGAGATTTATTTCATAAGAAGAATGGCGAGAAGTGTTGTGGCAATGTCATGGATCTGCATATAGAGGCCATTTTAGTAGAGAAAGAACAACGGCAAAGGTGCTCCAATGTGGATTCTTTTGGCCAACAGTATTCAAAGATGCTAAGGAATTGGTGTCAAGGTGCAATGAATGCCAAAGAGCTGGCAATCTACCCAAGAAAAATGAGATGCCACAGTAGTTTATCCAAGAGCTTGAGTTGTTTGATGTATAGGGAATTGACTTCATGGGTCCTATCCCTACCTCATACTCAAACAAGTAAATTCTAGTGGTAGTGGACTATGTGTCTAAGTGGGTGGAGGCCATTGCTGCACCAACAAATGATAACAAGGTAGTCATGAACTTCCTTAGAAGGAACATCTTCAGCCGATTTGGAGTCCCCAGAGCTCTTATTAGCGATGGAGGGAGCCACTTCTGCAGTAGACCATTGGAAGCCCTCCTCTTGAGATATGGAGTGAAACATAAGGTCGCAACACCTTATCACCCTCAAACAAGTGGGCAGGCTGAGATATCAAACAGAGAGTTAAAAAGAATCCTAGAGAAAACCGTGGGAGCTTAAAGAAAGGACTGGTCGAAGAGACTGGATGACGCTCTTTGGGCATATAGGATAGCCTTCAAAACACCAATAGAGATGACCCCCTATCAGCTGGTGTATGGGAAGGCATGTCACCTACCCCTTGAGCTTGCACACAAAGCCTTTTGGGCACTCAAGCTACTAAATTTTGATAGTAAGGCTGCTGGGGAGAAAAGGATCTTGCAATTGCAAGAATTAGAAGAACTCATATCTCAAGCATATGAAAATGCCAAAATCTACAAGGAAAAAGCTAAGAGGTTACATGATCAAAAGATAGCAAGAAGGTGCTACTATACAACTCAAGACTCAAATTCTTCCCAGGGAAACTTAAGTCTCGATGGTCAGGATCTTATACCATCCTTAAAGTATCCCCATATGGTCATGTAGAGCTCATGGAGGATAAAACTTAGAAGGTTGGAAGACTCTTTGAAGGTGCAGAGAGTGAGCTACAACCTCAACTAAAGATGGAGGAATGTCAAGCTAATGACATTAAAGAAGCGTTGGTTGGGAGGCACTCCAACATTCATATCCTTTTGATTTCTTGCTTTCTAGAAGTAGCTTCAGAATTACCAATTTAGATAGTTTAAGTTCTAGTTTAATACTTTTGTTTCTCTTGCTTTCTAAGAGTGGATTGTAAATGGTAGATTAGGTAGTTTAAATATCAGTTCCAATGTTTGACAGTGAGTAATTCTTCAATTTGTTTTCTTTTCTTTGTTTACTTTTTTTGAAAATGCAAATTGATGAACACACTTATTGATGATGAGTGATTGGGCTGGGAACTAGCTTAAAAGCTATGTTTGGTGTGGCCACTAACCTACTTATCTAGGCTTACAACCCTTTGAATGAATTAATCTTGAGAGTAAACCCAGAGATTAAGTTTGGTGTGGCCACCACCATATGATGTCCACAATGAGAGCCCAGCATGTTCTTAATCTGAATGCATTAAGTAAATTGGCTATGCATACAAGGTCACTTTAATGTGTTCAGAAGGAGTTAAAGAATATGAAAGAAATGAATTTAATTCACCCTTATGAACACATTAAATACCCAATGATTAATCCAATTTATTAGATGCAAGGAAATTAAGTTTGGTGTCCCAAGGGACACTCATCAAATGCATTTCAATTTTATGTTATGAAAAGGAATATAAAAGGGTTTTTTTCTCTTATGGTGTATCGATTTTCACTTTCAGGAGAGAGGATGGGGCCCACATGATTGATAGCTCATCAAGGAAGGAGTCAAAGTGTACTTGCACTTTGGAACTCAACACATGCAGAGAATCAAAAGAAAAGAAAGGTTGGCGCCTCTTCTACTTGATTAGGGACAATCAAGTCCTAAGTTTGGTGTTGTAGAGCAAACCTTTACTTTGCTCCCGGTTCTCTACCCCTTCTTCTAAGTTCTTCAACCTTTCACACGTCTTTTCTCACCCAATGGCACCACCAAGAGCATCATCATCAATGAAAAGAAATACCAAGGAACTAAATTTAGGATCCTCTGCAAGCTACAATGAATACAAGTTCCTCTCATCATTCAACTAAAACCAATTTTATGGTTGGGTAAGTGAGAGGCAAATCATTCCCGAAGTTGGCTTCCAACTTGGTAGAAATGAGCATTCTGAGATCAGTCGGGAAATCGAAAATAGAGGATGGGCACTCTTGTGCAACCCACCAAGGAAGGTGGTAGAAAGTTTGGTTAGAGAATTCTATGCCAATGCAGTGCCCCAACCTGGTCAACCTTATGGATATCTAAGCTATGTTAGGGGGAAAACCATTGATTATAGCCCCTCCAACATAGACAGAATGTTAACGGTAAAACAAACAAACTCCACCCGGAGTTATCAAGAAAGGATAAAGCAGCAGAACCCAGTATTTGATGAAATCCTCAATAAAATTTGTGTGCTGAATGTACAATGGATCAATGACAAGGATGGGAGACCCAACCAGCTGAGGAAAAGAGATTTGAGCCCCCAAGCTAGAAGGTGGCTAGACCTTGGGAGAAGGTCTCTAATTCCCATATCTAACACTTCAGAGGTAACTAGAGAAAGAGTTGTGCTCATATACAACATAATAAAGGGAGAAAATGTCAATATTGGGGAGATGATTGCCAACAACATCAACAAAATACTAAAAAGTACCAAAGATAGCTCAAGGTTGGCATTCTCCAGCATCATTCAAAGGCTATGTGATGAAGCAGGGGTTGAGAAGATTATTGATGAAGTCATGGTGGAGTAAGACAAGCCCATAACCACCAAGAAGATGGCCAAGGTGGTAGCTGTTAACCCACTTCAAAGGGGCAGGGAGCATGGAGCTCATGCTCATGAACCACACGGGAAACCTCAACAAGAAGAAGAGGCTGAAGATCAACCACTTCACCTAGCACTTCAACCACCACCATACCACCATTACCAATAATTTCCTGAAGGTGTCAATTGGGAGCAGTTGCAAGGAGACATACACCAAATGAGAGGAGACATACACACTTGAGAGAGGATGTCAACCAACTCAAACAGCAACAACAACAATGGGACCACATGAATGAGAACATACAATAAATCCAAGGAAGTATGGAGCAATTGAAGGAGTAGCAAGAACAGTTTGACTGGGGTGAAATGCAAGGTGCACTCAACAAAATAGTGGAGCAAAACAAATGGCATCAGAGGAACCTTACTGAGTTTAGGAATCTTTATGATGCTAGGACCATTTCAAGGAGGCAATATGATATCAACACACAAGCGAAGCTGAATCACTTGTGCAACATTGTGGCAGCCTTAAGCCCCAGATACCCAACATTCATGCAAGTAATGGAGGAGTTAAGTGCCAGAAAAGAGGAAATTCTGGCTAAGCATAAGGAGGATGAAAGGAACTACATGAGGAGGCTGGGATTTTAGAAGCCCAAGGACACAAAGGCACAAGAAGGATCCTCCAAGAAGAATGGTGATGACTCCTCGCCTTCCAAAAAGAAAGACAATGGAAAAGGGCCAATGGACTGAAGCTGCTCAAGGTTGTTAAGTCCCATGGTTGACATTCCTAAAATTCTAAATTTATGTTTAGTTCTTTTTATGTTTCTATTTGATAATAAGTTGCAATGTTAGGATAGTTTATGATTTTCTGAAATTTTTTTATGAGTCCTTTATGTTTCAAGAAAGAAATTGGATTTTTTTTTTAAGTTTTACAACCATCAAATAAAAGAAGTAGTTTGTTTCCATAAGAGGCTATGGTGAGTTGTTGCAAAAACAAGAGTAAAAAAGATTAAGACCAAGTAAGGGTGTTCAAAACCAAGAGATAAAGGAACTAAATGCAGGACCATGAATGAATTAAAAAGAAAATGAGTCACGATGAGTAACTAGACTTAGAGGAAGTGACAAGTAAAAGCTAAGGATGTCCCTTGAATATCTATAGAATCAAGAAGTAGGAAGAACCAAAAAGACCCAAGGCTCTGAGCATCATCTACTAGGATAAAAGGAAGCAGCCAATTAACTCAAAAGAATTAAAGATCCTAGTAGATGCTTGTGGTGAAGATGTGTCAAGAAGAGAGACCTAGGCAAGTAAATTCTTAGGGGGTTTTAGCACCTAGCACCTTAAAACCAACTGGTTTGGGAGTGCTAATTGAAAGCCTAAGCTAAAGGGTAGTCTTGAGACAAAACACTTAGTGTTGTGGTCAATTGAAAAGAAAAGAAAAAGAAGCAACTCTTGCTACTTCAAGGTGACAATTAATAAAAAGGGCACCTAAGACAAACTTGAAAAATCCTCAAGAGCCTAGGAGTTCATTGTGGCATTGAAACAACAATACTCATGCATGTCTTAATACTTAGCCTTATTCTTGGTAATGAATGCACTTATTCATGGTTGAAGTCTCAATTCATTTAAGAATAACTCACATTGACTTCCTTAGGACAAGCAAAGCTTAAGTTTGCTGTTGTAATGACTTGCATCATTTATCCTTTTTACCTATGTAAAAGGACCATAAAAAGAGCACATATTCATTGTTTCAATGCAATTTCATGTGCTAAATGATGAGTATTATGGTACATTGCTTTGAAATGGGTTTGTGCTGAATTTCAGGTGAAAAGTGCAACAAAAAGGGAAGAAAACAACAAAACAGAGCTGGGCGTGTGAAACTCGCGTGCCACTTGAAGCAAATGCCATGAAAGTACATGAGCGTGGCACGCCAGGAGCAGGGCGTGGCATGCTGGTACGATTTTCCAGAGAGCAATGCTAGAAGCCACAAGAGGGGCATGGCACGCCAAGATGGGCGTGGAAGGCCAGGACCATCAACCATTATGGGCGTGCCACTTGATGTCGAAGGTGTCGCACGCCAGCTCCCAACCATCACTTGGGCGTGCCACTTGAAGACCCAGACGTGGCTCGCCAATGCTAGAGAAGGCCAAGTAAAGCTGGGCATGTCACTTGATGTCGAAGGCGTGGTATGCCAGCTCCCAACCATCCCTTGGGCGTGGTGCACGAAATTGTGATCAATACTTTTCAAAACTCTAATAATCCCTAGTAATGGCCCCAAAGACTTGGTGCTCACTACCATGGCATAAACACAACTTCGCACAACTAACCAGCAAGTGTACTGGGTCGTCCAAGTAATAAACCTTACGCGAGTAAGGGTCGATCCCACAGAGATTGTTGGTATGAAGCAAGCTATGGTCACCTTGTAAATCTTAGTCAGGCAAACTCAAATGGGTATGGTGATAAACGCATAAAATATAGAGATTAGGCCGGAATAGAATCCAGTGATTCTTTTGCGGCTGTCACTAACGCCCAGCCTTCAGGAGTTTGAAGCACGTCACAGTCATTCAATCATTGAATCCTACTCAGAATACCACAGAC
>NC_029774.3:70223986-70225183 GCF_000817695.3 Arachis duranensis | reverse complement strand
TAAGGTAAAACGGAGGTGGTTGTCAGTCACACGTTCATAGGTGAGAATGATGATGAGTGTCATGGATCATCACATTCATCAAGTTGAAGAACAAGTGATATCTTGGAACAAGAACAAGTGGAATTGAATAGAAGAACAATAGTAATTGCATTAATACTCGAGGTACAGCAGAGCTCCACACCTTAATCTATGGTGTGTAGAAACTCCACCGTTGAAAATACATAAGTGATAGTGTGATCATTGGTTTCGGCCCCAAAGAGGGAACCAAAAGAACCAGGATGAAAATACAATAGTAAAAGGTCCTACCAATTAGCCCAAATAACTTGTTGGAACCTATGATGTACTCTAAAGCTGTAGCTCAATGCTATCCGTGCCAGGACTCGTAAAGAACTCATGTAGAATAAAGGGTCATACTCTTGTTCCACCCTAGATTCATAAAGATAAAGAACAACAGTACATCTTATAATGGAATCAAACATATATTAAAGTAGAAAAGTAATGATATTAATCCATAGGAATGAGCAGAGCTCCTATCCTTAACCTAGGAGATTTAGTCGCTCATATTTTACAGAGAAAACAGAAATAATGTATGTGCTTCTCCCTTCCAGGGAAGCATAATCCTCAAGAGGAAGGAAGTCCTTTACTTTTGATAAAAACTCTAAGACTAAACCTAACAATATCAGACTTTGCTAAAACTTGCCAATTTCACCCAAAAATCACCTAAAATCGTAAGAATAACATAAAAACTCAAAGTAGCATCCAAAATATGTTTTTTGCACTAAAACATACTAAAACATAATACAACTTGATAAAATATAACTAAAAACACTAAAAAAATAGTTCCAAAAGGGTATAAAATATCCGCTCATCACAACACCAAACTTAAATTGTTGCTTGTCCTCAAGCAACTGAAAATCAAATAAGATAAATAGAAGAGAATATGCAATGAATTCCAAAAACATCTATGAAGATCAGTATCAATTAGATGAGCGGGGCTTTTAGCTTTTTGCCTCTGAATAGTTTTGGCATCTCACTCTATCCTTTGAAATTCAGAATGGTTGGCTTCTTTAGGAACTTAGAATCCAGATAGTGTTATTGATTCTCCTAGTTGAGTACGATGATTCTTGAACATAGCTACTTTATTGAGTCTTGGCCGTGGCCCAAAGCACTCTGTCTTCCAGTATTACCACCGGATAC
>NC_029774.3:70219044-70219330 GCF_000817695.3 Arachis duranensis | reverse complement strand
CGGCGTTCAACGCCAAGTTACGTCGTCATTCTTCGAATAAAGTATGGACTATTATATATTGCTGGAAAGCCCTGAATGTCTACTTTCCAACGCCGTTGAGAGCGCGCCAATTGGAGTTCTGTAGCTCCAGAAAATCTATTTCGAGTGCAGGGAGGTCAGATTCCAACAGCATCAGCAGTCCTTTTGTCAGCCTTCTTCAGAGTTCTGCTCAAATCCCTCAATTTCAGTCAGAATTTACCTGAAATCACAGAAAAACACACAAACTCATAGTAAAGTCCAGAAATGT
>NC_029774.3:70217785-70218396 GCF_000817695.3 Arachis duranensis | reverse complement strand
GACTCAGCTTTGCTAAAGTCCCCAGTTAGTGGTGTCCAGAGCTCTTAAGCACACTCTTTAGCTTTGGATCACGACTTTAACCATTCAGTCTCAAGCTTTTCACTTGGACCTTCATGACACAAGCACATGGTTGGGGACAGCTTGATTTAGCCGCTTAGGCCTGGATTTAATTTCCTTGGGCCCTCCTATCCATTAATGCTCAAAGCCTTGGATCCTTGCTTTAAAATTTTCGCCATTTTTTTTTTCACTGCTTTTTCTTGCTTCAAGAATCAATTCATGAATTTTTTCAGATCATCAATAACATTTCTCTTTGTTCATCATTCTTTCAAGAACCAATAATTTTAACACTCATAAACAACAAGATCAACAATATGCACTGTTCAAGCATTCATTCAGAAAACAAAAAGTATTGCCACCACATCAATATAATTAAATTAAATTTACTAATAATTTCGAAAATTATGCACTTCTTGTTCTTTTGAATTAAAACATTTTTCTTTTAAGAGAGGTGAAGGACTAATGGATTTTATTCATAGCTTTAAGGCATGGTTACACACTAATGATCATGAAGTAGAGACACAAAACATAGATAAACATAATACTTAAAAACC
>NC_029774.3:70217557-70217641 GCF_000817695.3 Arachis duranensis | reverse complement strand
TCTTCCTTGCCTTTGTTGCTCCTCTCTCATTGCTCTTTGATCTTCTCTTATTTCTTGGAGAGTGAGGGCGTGTTCATGATGTTC
>NC_029774.3:70215725-70217078 GCF_000817695.3 Arachis duranensis | reverse complement strand
AGATACTCATTCTTTTTGAGCTTGAAAGGGACCTCGGGGATCACCTTCTTCTTTGCCACAACATCATAGAAGTGGTCTTGGTGGCTCTTGGAGATGAATCTCTCCTTCACCCATGACTCGGAAGTGGAAGCTTTTTCCTTCCCTTTTCCTTTTCTTGAGGAAACTCCGGTCTTGGGTGCCATTGATGGTGAATGAAAAATAAAAAGCTAGGCTTTTTACCACACCAAACTTAAAATTTGCTCGTCCTCGAGCAAAAAGAAAAGAAGAGTAGAAGAAGAAGAAGAAGAAGAGAAAGTGGAAGAGAGGGAGAGAAGTGGGTTCGGCTATATGAGAGAAGAATAGGTAGTGTTGTGTGAAAATGAAGAAGAAAAGAGAGGTATTTATAGGGAGGGAGGAGGGTTAGGTTTCGGCCATTTTGGGTGGGAATGGGTGGGAAATTGAATTTTGAATGTTCATTTTGGGTGGGAAAGGGTGGGAAATTGAATTTGAATGTAATGGAGGTAGGTGGGGTTTATGGGGAAGAGGAGGGTGATGTGAATGGTGAATGGGGTAATTGGGAAGAGGAATTGAGGTGATTGGTGAAGGTTTTTGGGAAGTGTGACATTGAAAATGAGATTTGGATTAGGAGAGTGTGATTAGGATTAAAAGAAAAGGTAGGTGGGGATCCTGTGGGGTCCACAGATCCTGAGGTGGGGATCCTGTGGGGTCCACAGATCCTGAGGTGAAAAGAAATACCATTCCTTCACCATATAGGCATGTAAATTGCCTCCATGCATCATCCTGGCGTTCAAACGCCCATTGGTGCATGTTCTGGGCGTTAAACGCCCATGTAATGCATGTTTCTGGCGTTGAACGCCAGTTTCATGCTTGTTTCTAGCGTTCAGCGCCAGATTGTCCTCTGTGTGCGCATCCTGGCATTAAACGCCAGGATGTAGCTTGTTTTGTGCGTTCAGCGCCAGAAAGATGCTCTGTTCTGTCGTTGAACGCCAGCCAGATGCATCTTACTGGCGTTGAACGCCAGTCTGCGCTTCCTCCAGGGTGAAAAATTTTTTTCTTCTGTTTTTGACTCTGTTTTTAATTCTTTTGATTTTTTCGTGACTCCTCATGATCATGTACCTAATAAAACACAAAATAACAATAAAATCAAAATTAGATAATTAAAATTGGGTTGCCTCCCAACAAGCGCTTCTTTAATGTCAATAGCTTGACAGTGGCTCTCATGGAGCCACAAGATGATCAGGTCAATTTAGTGTGTTGTCTCCACACCAAACTTAGAGTTTGGATATGGAATTTGAACACCAAACTTAGAGTTTGGTTGTGGCCTCACAACACCAAACTTAGAGTTTGACTGTG
>NC_029774.3:70212420-70213823 GCF_000817695.3 Arachis duranensis | reverse complement strand
CTGTTCCTGCTCATATGAAAGAGAAGAAAACAAGAAAAGAAAGAGGATTCCTCTATGTCACAGTATAGAGATTCCTTTATGTGTTAGTAGAAGAAGAAAGGGGTAGAAGAATCCAAATACAAGGGATATAAGAAGTTCGGATTCTTAGATGAAGAGAGGTGAGGAGAAGTGTTAGTAATTAATTAATTAAATAGAATAAGAGAAGAGAAGAGAAATTTCGAAAATAATTTGTGAAAAAGGGGTTAGTAATTTTCGAAAATCAAAGACAAAATATAATTAAAATTAAAATTTAAAACAAAAAGAATTTTTGAAAAAGAGAGGGAGAGTTTTCAAAAATTAGAGAGGGAAAAGTAGTTAGGTGGTTTTGAAAAAGATAAGAAACAAACAAAAAGTTAGTTAGTTGATTGAAAAAGATTTGAAATCAAATTTGAAAAGATAAGAAGATAGGAGGTTAGATAAGATATTTTGAAATCAAATTTTGAAAAAGATAAATTTTTTTAAGATTTTTAAGAAAAAGATATTTTGAAAAAGATTTAATTTTTAAAAAGACTCAACTAACAAGAAACTACAAGATAAGATTCTAGAACTTAAAGATTGAACCTTTCTTAACAAGAAAGTAACAAACTTCAAATTTTTTGAACCAATCCCATTAATTGTTAGCTAATTTTCAAAAATTTGATATAAAGATAAGAAAAAGATTTTGAAAATATTTTGAAAAAGATTTTTGAAAATTGAAATTTTGACTTGACTTGTAAGAAACAACTAATTTTGAAAATTTTTGACCAAGTCAACCCAAAATTTCGAAAATTTGGAGGAAAAGAAGGAAAAGATATTTTTTTGATTTTTGAATTTTTAAAGAAAAACACAAAAATGACCCAAAACATGAAAATTTTGGATCAAGACACAAGATGCATGCAAGAATGCTATGAATGTCAAGATGAACACCAAAAACACTTTGAAGATCATGATGAACATCAAGAACATAATTTTGAAAAAAATTTTGATGCAAAGAAAACATGTAAGACACCAAACTTAGAAATCTTTAATGCATGGAAAATATGAATGCAAAGGTGCACAAGAAAAACAAGGAAAGACACAAAATAAGAAAACATCAAGATCAAACAAGAGGACTTATCAAGAACAACTTGAAGATCATGAAGAACACTATGAATGCATGAGATTTTCGAAAAAATGCAAGAAAAATTTTAAAAGCATGCAATTGACACCAAACTTAAAAATTAACACAAGATTCAAACAAGAAACACAATATTTTTGATTTTTATGATTTTCTAATTTTTTTTTTATTTTTATTTATTTTTTTCGAAAATATGGTTTGGAAAAACGAAAAATAAAAAGAAAAATTTTTGAAAAGGATTTTTGAAAAGAAAATTACCTAATCTGAG
>NC_029774.3:70210591-70211281 GCF_000817695.3 Arachis duranensis | reverse complement strand
ATGACGTTTTTCTGGCGTTTAACTCCAGACAGCAGCATGTACTTGGCGTTCAACGCCAAGTTACGTCATCATTCTTCGAATAAAGTATGGACTATTATATAGTGCTGGAAAGCCCTGGATGTCTACTTTCCAACGCCATTGAGAGCGCGCCAATTGGAGTTCTGTAGCTCCAGAAAATCCATTTCGAGTGCAGGGAGGTCAGATTCCAACAGCATCAGCAGTCCTTTTGTCAGCCTTCTTCAGAGTTCTGCTCAAATCCCTCAATTTCAGTCAGAATTTTCCTGAAATCACAGAAAAACACACAAACTCATAGTAAAGTCCAGAAATGTGAATTTATCATAAAAACTAATGAAAACATCCCTAAAAGTAGCTTAAACTTACTAAAAACTATATAAAAACAATGCCAAAAAGCGTATAAATTATACGCTCATCAACAAGTCATCCAGTTCTTTGGTGAGCAAAGGGGGTTCATCCTCCCAAGTCTCATTTCCAAATAACTTGTCATTTAGCTTCATGATTGCTCCAAGGTATCTAGCAACTTGCTCTTCAGTGACATACTCATCCTCTTCAGAGGAAGAATACTCATCAGAGCTCATGACTGGCAGAAGGAAGTCCAATGGAATCTCTATGGTCTCATTTTGAGCCTCAGATTCCCATGGTTCCTCATTGGGGAACTCATTGGAGGCCAGT
>NC_029774.3:70208966-70209998 GCF_000817695.3 Arachis duranensis | reverse complement strand
ATTGTTCACAGGATTCCTTTCAGAAGTGTACATGAATTGGTTATTTGCAACCATTTTAATCAGCTCTTGAGCTTCTGTAGGTGTCTTCTTCAGATGAAGAGATCCTCCAGCAGAGCTATCCAAAGACATCTTGGATAGTTCAGAGAGACCATCATAGAAAATACCTATGATGCTCCATTCAGAAAGCATGTCAGAGGGACACTTTCTGATTAATTATTTGTATCTTTCCCAAGCTCCATAGAGGGATTCTCCTTCCTTCTGTCTGAAGGTTTGGACTTCCACTCTAAGCTTACTCAATTTTTGAGGTGGAAAAAACTTTGCCAAGAAGGCATTAACTAGCTTTTCCCAAGAGTTCAGGCTTTCTTTAGGTTGTGAGTCCAACCATATTCTAGCTCTGTCTCTTACAGCAAAAGGGAATAGCATAAGTCTGTAGACCTCAGGGTCAACCCCATTAATCTTGACAGTGTCACAGATTTACAAGAATTCAGCTAAAAACTGATGAGAATCTTCCAATGGAAGTCCATGGAACTTTAATGAGGATCTTCCAGTGGAAGTCCATGGAACTTGCAATTCTGTTGCATTAGAGAAACTAATTGGGGCTTAAGCTCAAAGTTGTTTGCTCCAATGGCAGGGATAGAGATGCTTCTCCCATAGAAATCGGGAGTAGGTACAGTGAAGTCACCCAGCACCTTCCTTGCATTGTTGGCATTGTTGTTGTTTTCGGCTGCCATAGGTTCTTCTTCTTTGAAGATTCCGGTTAGGTCCTCTACAGAGAGTTGTGCTTTGGCTTCTCTTAGCTTTCTCTTCATGGTCCTTTCAGGTTCAGGATCAGCCTCAACAAGAATGCCTTTGTCTTTGCTCCTGCTCATATGAGAGAGAAGAGAACAAGAAAATATAGAATCCTCTATGTCACAGTATAGAGATTCCCTTAGGTGTCAGAGGAAAAGAAAAGTAGAAGACAGAAAAATTCGAACTTATCAAAGAAGATGGAGTTCGAATTTTGCATTAAGGGATAGTGTTAGTCCATAAATA
>NC_029774.3:70207971-70208725 GCF_000817695.3 Arachis duranensis | reverse complement strand
TAAAAAGATGTGATTGAGAAGATATGATTTGAAAAAGATTTGATTTTGAAAAGATTTTGAAAACTTGAAAAAAATTTGCATTGAAAACAAAATCTTCCCTCTTGTGCCATCCTGGCGTTAAACGCCCAGAATGGTGCACATTCTGGCGTTTAACGCCCAAAACTATACCCTTTTGGGCGTTAAACGCCCAACCAGGTACCCTGGCAGGCGTTTAAACGCCAGTCTGTCCTTCTTCACTAGGCGTTTTGAACGCCCAGCTTTTTTTGTGCAGTTCCTCTGCTGTATGTTCTGAATCTTCAATTCTCTGTATTATTGACTTGAGAAGACACAAATTAAAAATATTTTTTGATTTTTAATAATAAGGAAAAATCAAAATGCAACAAGAATCAAATAACAATGCATGCAAGACACCAAATTTAGCAGTTTGTATACTACTGACACTAATGAGAATGCATATGAGACACACAAAACACTCAAGTCAAGAGAATTTAAAGATAAGAGTAAGAAATCATCAAGAACATCTTGAATATCACTAAGACACATGAATGAATGCATGCAATTGACACCAAACTTAACATGAGACACTAGACTCAAACAAGAAATATTTTTGGATTTTATGACTTTGTAAATTTTTTTTGTGCTTTTTTCGAAAATTAAGTGGAAAAAGAAAATAAAGGTATCAAAATTCTTAATGAGAACTCCAGGAATCATGCAATGTTTAGTCTAAGACTCCGGTCCAGGAATTAGACATGGC
>NC_029774.3:70207421-70207884 GCF_000817695.3 Arachis duranensis | reverse complement strand
GAACCGTCAGTTGTCCATACTCGAACAATCCCCGGCAATGGCGCCAAAAACTTGGTGCTGTTGCCAGATCAGAAATTTGGCACTGATGTTACCGGACCAAAAGCTTGCCGAAAACTCGAACAATCCCCGGTAACGGCGCCAAAAACTTGGTGCACAAAATTGTGATCAATACTTTTCAAAACTCTAATAATCCCTAGTAATGGCCCCAAAGACTTGGTGCTCACTACCATGGCATAAACACAACTTTGCACAACTAACCAGCAAGTGTACAGGGTCGTCCAAGTAATAAACCTTACGCGAGTAAGGGTCGATCCCACAGAGATTGTTGGTATGAAGCAAGCTATGGTCACCTTGTAAATCTTAGTCAGGCAAACTCAAATGGATAATGGTGATATACGAATAAAACATAAAGATAAAGATAGAGATACTTATGTAATTCATTGGTAGGAATTTCAGATAAGCG
>NC_029774.3:70181951-70206728 GCF_000817695.3 Arachis duranensis | reverse complement strand
ACTATCATATATTGCTGGAAAGCCCAGGATGTCTACTTTCCAACGCCGTTGAGAGCGCGCCAATTGGGCTTCTGTAGCTCCAGAAAATCCGCTTCGAGTGCAGGGAGGTCAGAATCCAACAGCATCTGCAGTCCTTTTTAGTCTCTGAATCAGATTTTTGCTCAGGTCCCTCAATTTCAGCCAGAAAATACCTCTAATCACAGAAAAACACACAAAATCATAGTAAAGTCCAGAAAAGTGAATTTCAACTAAAAACTAATAAAAATATACTAAAAACTAACTAGATCATACTAAAAACATACTAAAAACAATGCCAAAAAGCGTACAAATTATCCGCTCATCAGGCGTGCCACTTGAAGACCAAGGCGTGGCACGCCAATGACTAGAGAAGGCAAAGTAGAGCTGGGCATGCCACTTGAGATCGAAGGCATGGCACGCCAAGCTCTCATCTTTACTTAAGTGTGCCACTTGAGTACCAAGGCGTGGCACACCAACTCTCATTGTTTATCTGGGTGTGCCACTTGAATGCTGGGCGTGGCACGCCAGCTACTGGAACGAAGAGGAACTATGGGTGTGGCACGCCAGACCCTGGGCGTGGCACAATAGTTATATTTTCCTGATCGGTGAAGAAGCATGCACAATCAGCGTGGCACGCCAGACCCTGGACGTGGCACGCCAGTTATATTTTCCAGAAAGGGAGATAGGAGGCCAACCATATGGGTGTGCCACTTAGTGTCGAAGGCGTGGCACGCTAGTTATCATTCCTAACTTGGGTGTGCCACTTGAGTCTCAGGCGTGGCACGCCAGCATCGCCAATCAACAAGAAGAAGACTCGGGTGTGCCATTTGAGTTCTGGGCGTGGCACGCCAACGAAGGAACTAAGCACACAAATGGGCGTGGCACGCCAAGCCCTGGGCGTGCCACGCTAGTTCAACTTTCCAGAAACAAGGAGAAGAAGGAGAAGGCCTGGGCGTGCCACTTGAGCTCGAAGGCGTGGCACGCCAGGGATGCCAATGTTAGGGGCGTGCCACTTGAAGAGTTTGGCGTGGCGGGCCAAGCCAAAATTGGAGCTAGGCGTGGCACGCCACTAAAGCGTCGGTCACACGCCAGCCACTGTAGGTCACGTTTATTGAGTTTTCTTTTTTCCTCCAATTGTAATTTTCTTTTCTTTTTGTATTTTTTAATTCTAGTAATAGGAGTAGTATAAATAACCCTTGGAAGTACTGAGAAAGGGGTTGTTGTTATTGGAGTTGCGTAGTAGCTTTTGTTGAAAGCATAGTTAGATTTACTTTTCATCTTCTTCCATTTCTTGTACTTTTCCTTTAGCTATAAATAGCTAACTTCCCTCTCATTGAGAGAGGGAGCTCTGTTGTACTTGATGGATTAATGATAGTGAATTTCTTTTTCTCTTCATCTTCTCTTTGATTTGCTAGAAGGAATTTCGTTTTAATGATTAGTGTTCAATCATCTTGGGAAAGAGGTTGAATGAAAATTGGGTTTCATGGGAACTTTGGAAGAGGAAACATGAAACCATGCTTGAAATCCCTTCTCACACTCGAGTAGAATCTGGGTTTTGGTGATTGGATATGGTGACATATAATCCACCCACTACGTGGACCTATAATGATGTGTGGTATAATCAGGGACCAAGCATATCTCTCTTCGTGAGCAATTAGACCAAAGAATTGGCTGATTATTAAGATTTGAAAGATTGAGTCACCAAGGGATTGGGGCTCAATCAACCATGATTGCCAAGAGGTCAATGAGTTGCATGATTGAATATGAGATGAGCTAGATGTAATTCAAAGAGAAGAATATCTCCCAATCTCAATGAATCCCCCTTTTCTTATCTTCTACTTTCTTTATAGCTTCCTTTACAATTCTGTCAATCCCCATTCCTATTTACAATTAATTCATTTATGATTCTGCACTTTACATTATTGCCATTTTCTTTTATACACTTTACTGCTTATCTTTACTTTTGAGTCATTTACTTTCCTGTCCATTTACAATTCTGCAATCATACTCTATATTGCTCAGCTTGACTAATTCACCAACTGATTAAAATTGCTCAAATCTACCAATCTCTGTGGATACGATCCAACTCCATTGTGGGTTATTACATGATGATAATTTTGGTGCGCTTCCTTTAGATGCTTTCTATATTACATGCTTTCTTTAGGGAAGGTTTTTAACCAATGTGTGGCTTTATCTCTCAGTGAGAATGGGAATAACAAAAGCTTATAGATGTTAGGGTGGACTCCATTAGTTTTGACAGTGTTACAAATACTCAAAAACACAGAGAGGTGTTGGTTTGGGTCTTCAGTAGCACTTCCTCCATACTGACAATTATTTTGGACCAGGGTAATCAATTGAGGTTTGAGTTCGAAGTTATTAGCATGGACATTGGGGGTTAAGATACTGCTCCCACAATTTCTTGGGTTGTGGATAGTGTAGGAAGCTAATACTCTTCTGAGAGGTTGGCCATTGTTGTTAGCCACATCTTCAGGTGGATTAGGGAGATTACCCTCCATCTCTTGATCTTCTTCTTCTGATTATTCTCTAATAACTCCCTTCCCTCTTGCTTCTCTTCTCAATCTCAAGAATGTTCTCTCTAGCTCAGAATAAAAGGAGGTGGATTCACTTCTTCTCCCACCTGGCATACAAACACAAACAAACCAAAACACAAAAGCAGGGCACTCTATTGCTAGAGTGAGGTTATGGTTAATAGAAACAAAAACACAAATAGTTAGTGTGCTTAGCAAAAAGAAAAGAAAATGCTTAATATAGATTATCACCTTACTTAATCATTGTCAATCTTAATCAATCCCCGGTAACTGCGCCAAAAACTTGATGATGGGAAAATGGATTCCACACAAACTAACCGGCAAATGAACCAGGTCACATCAAGTAGTAAAACTCACAAAAGTGAGGTTGATCCCATAGGGATTGATGGATTAAGTAACTTTAGTATGGTGATGAATTTAGTTAAGCTGATAGTTGATGATTTGGGTGGAGTTTGATCAAACAGAATGTAAATTACTATGAATCTAAATTGCAGAATGTAAATCAACTGAAGCTTAAATGGCAAGTAAGATAAATAGCTGAAACTTAAAGTGCAAAAAACTAAAAGAGCTGAAACTTAAATTGCAAGAAATGTAAATAACTGAATCTTAGAGTGCAAGAAAGTAAAATTGCAGAATCTAAATTGCAAGGAAACTTAAATTGCATGAATTATAATGGAAATTAGGTGCAGGGATTTAAACAGCAAGACAAATTAACTGGGAATGTCAATCAAAAAGATCTAAGTGAGGAAAATTAGAGAAAATAATTCATCAGGGATTGGAGATATTGCAATCCTTCATGAATCAATTGAGTCTCAACTTCTTTCTCAATCATTTTGATAGATCCGTGGCAGATTGAAAGTGATTGGATCCCAATTCTTTGGTGACCCAATCTCTCTAATCATAATCAACCTGCCAATTCCTTGATCTAGTGATCATGAGAAGAGGTTAAGTGCTTAACTCTCATCTATAAGTGATGCCAGGGCATCTTGGCCAGTTTCACTGACCTTTTCTTTACTATTTTAGGGTAGTTTCATGCAATTTCTTAGTAAATAAGCAAGTTTTGGGCATATATACACTTACATCTTGATTCGAGCAAACATTGTGAACTTTACATGATTTCATGAGAATTAGGCAGGAATTGAATGATAAAATGGATAATGCATGATCTCATGACTTGGAACAGAGCTTTGATGCACTCTATTTGCTTGATTTTAGGACAAAGGAAGCAAGAAAGAGCCACATTAGCAGCCACGTTAATCTAATTAACGTGACCACTAACGTGGAATGGGAATAAGCTTGCAGCGTTATTGGAAAAAGTGATCACCAATAACGCCTTCGAAGCCATCATAGCCCACGTTAGTTGCCACGTTAATTACATTAATGTGGTAGCTAACGTGGAGGAAAAGGGGAGCTCTAATGTTAGAGGTAAAAGAGGATACCACTAATGTTCCAATAGGGCACACTTAGCCATGTTAAGAGTCACGTTAAGCCAATTAACATGAACTATAATGTGGGAGGAGAAAGCAATCGCCAACATTAGTGACACTTACCTTTGTCACTAACGTTGGACTAAGCCAATATTGCCCACGTTAGTGGTCACGTTAAGACCACTAACGTGAAGGGTAACGTGGAGCAAGGAATGATAGGCTAACGTAAGTGACACTCACGTTTGTCACTAACGTTGGAGATGGCAATCACCACCACGTTAGTGGTCACGTTAATGCAATTAACGTGAGGCACTAACGTGGGAAGAAGGGGCGTTTGAAAAGTTAGTGACAAAGGTAAGTGTCACAAATGCTCTTGAAGCTTGGGCATGCCTACGTTAAGGGCCACGTTAGTTACACTAACGTGGATCACTAACGTGGGGAAAAGAAGCAAAGAGCAACATTATTGGTAAAGGTGAATGCCAATAACATTTGCGAAGGACTAAGAGGCAACGTTATTGGTAAAGGTGAATGCTAATAACGTTTGCGAACGACTAAGAGGCAACGTTAGTGGTCACGTTAGTGCCACTAACGTTGAAGTTAACGTGGATCAATATGGTTTGGAGCGTTAGTGAAAAAGGTGATCATTACTAAAGTTCTCAAACCCATATTTCCACTTAACGTTAACACCACTAACATCCTAACTAACGTCCACCCATGCCTGACTCACACCTTTTCTGCAAGCAAAGCTGAGCACACTAAAGAATGTAACTGCTTCAACTCAAGATCAAAGGCCGATATCTAAGACTTGAAGAGCTGACTAGAAGATCAAGAAGAGTAGTATATATAGGAGTAGTTTTGAACTACAGAGAAGCTTGGCATTTTTGAGAACTACACTCTGTATATTTACTTTTCCTGTAATTTCTAGTTTACTGGAGAATGTACTCTTCTCTATCATCTTCCATTTCCAAAGCTATGAACAACTAAACCCCTTTTCATTGGGTTAGGGAGCTCTGTTGTAATTTGATGGATCAATTATAGTTTTCAATCTTCTTCTTCTTTCTTTTCTCTTGATTTACTAGAAAGCTTTCGATCTTAAATCAATAGGTTTGTTGTCTTGGAAAAGAAACTCTCCATAATTGGATCACCTCTGAGCCTTAGAAAAGGGATAAGGAGATCATGCTAGAAATGCTTTCTCATGTTGGACCAAATTGTGTTTTGGACGGATATAGTGGCATATAATCCTCCCAACACTTTGATTTGGAAATACATGTGGTATAATCAGTGACCATACTTCATCTCTTCCCATGAGCAATTAAATCAAGGAATTGGGCAATTGTTCAAACTTAGAGAGATTGGGTTGCCAAGGAATTGGATCCAATCATCTAAAATTGCCAAGTAGATCAATGAATGCATTTATTGAGGAAGAGATGAGAATGAACTTGATCCGGAGAATGCAACATCTCCTAAGCCCAATGAATCCCCTACTTCTGATCTTACCCATTCTCTTTACTTTCTGCCATTTATTTTCATGTTCATTTCCCCAAATCCCCATTTAAGATTCTGCAATTTACTTTCTGTAATTTACTTTCCCGCCATTTAACTTTCTGCAATTCTTAACTCAATTTTGGCTCAGCTCAACTAGGACGTTCCTCCAATTAAAGTTGCTCGACCAATCAATCCCTGTGGGATTCGACCTCACTCTATTGTGAGTTTTTACTTGACGACAATCGATATACTTGCCGAAGGGAAATATGTTGAGAGACAAGTTTTCGTGCATCAAGTTTATGGCGCCGTTGCCGGGGATTGATTTTGTATCGACAATGATTAAGTTAGAAGATCACTAGATTGAGCATTTTTCTTTTGCTTGTGTATTTTACCTAATCGTTTACCTTCAGTTTCAGTTATCTTCTTCCTCTCCCCCATCTCCCCTCTTCGTTTTCTTTTCTTTTGTTGTTATTTACAATTTTGTTCACTAATCCACTAACTGTTTGATAATTTGCACCACTCACACTAACAGCCACTTTAACAAGAATAATCTCTTCATTTTCTTTCTTGTTGTGTGCTTTCTTAGTTGTATGACAGCGAAAAGAAGTGGAGCTTTAACTTCCTTTGATTCTGAACCTGAGAGGACCTTCCTTATATTAAGGAGGGAAGCAAGAGGGAAAAAATTGTTGGTGCTAAGGAATAGGAAGAGTACTTTGAAACAAACATGGAGGAGAACCTGGAAAACAACCATGAAATTATGGAAGGCCCTGTGAATCATGCTGGGCAAGAGAGAAGAGTTCTATGCTCATACATCAATCCGAACCCAGGAAATTGTGGAATTTGTATCCAAAAGCCAACCATACATGCCAATAACTTTGAATTAAAACCCCAGCTCATCACCCTTGTTCAGAATAACTGTTTATTCAGAGGAAGCGCCCAAGAAGACCCCAATCAACATCTAACCACCTTCCTAAAAATATATGACACTGTGAAGTCTAATGGTGTTCATCCGGATGTCTATAGACTACTTTTGTTCCCTTTTTCACTCCCCTTTTTCACTCAGGGACAAAGCATCTAAATGGCTGGAATCTTTCCCAAAGGAGAGTTTAAAAAATTGGGAAGATGTGGTGAACAAATTTTTGGCGAGATTCTACCCTCCTCAAAGAATCAACAGGTTGAGAGCTGAGGTATAAACCTTCAGGCAACAAGATGGTGAAACTCTCTATGAGGCATGGGAGAGGTTTAAGGACTTAACAAGAAGGTGCCCACCAGACATGTTCAATGAATGGGTTCAACTGCACATTTTCTATGAAGGTCTTTCTTATGAATCAAAGAAGGTCGTAGACCATTCATCAGGGGATCTCTAAACAAGAAGAAAACCATTGAAGAAGCCATAGATGTCATTGAGACTGAAGCTGAGAATGCCTACTTCTATGCTTCTGAAAGAAGCAACACTCGAAGAGTGATGGAGCTGAACCATATGAATGCACTGTTGGCTCAAAATAAGATGATCACCAAGCAGTTAGCCGATCTTACCAAGAAGATGGAAGAGAACCAAGTTGCAGCAGTCATCACTTTATCACCAGCCCAAGAAAGAGTGAATACAGGAGAAGAAGGCGACTAGGAACAAGCCAACTATGTTTGGAACTCACCCAGGCAGACCCATGATCCATACTCCAAAATTTATAATTCTGGTTGGAGGAACCACCCTAATTTTGGGTGGGGAAATCAACAAGACCAAGGCCAAGACCAGAGATGCCACAACCACAATCCCAACAACAATGCAACTCACCAACATCCCTCACAGAGATCATATCAACACCTACCTAACCACCCTTCTCAACATCCATACCAAAACCAACATGACCACTCTCAACCTCCTAATCTTAATCCATCATCACCCACTGAAGATAGACTCTCTAGAATTGAGACTCTACTTGAAGGTATATGTAAAGAAGTCCAAGACAACAGAGTCTTCAAGGATGAAGTGAGAGCCAATATCAAAAACCAGGGAAACACCATCAAGAGGCTGGAGTCCCAAGTGGGATATCTATCTCAACAGTTTACCAAGCCTACTGATAGTTTCCCAAGTAACACAGAGAAGAACCCAAGAGGAGAAACAAAGAAAGTAAGATGGGAAGAATGCAAGATGATCACTATAAGTGATGAGAGGAGTGTGGAAAAGTAAACACACAAACAGAACACTTTCAAGACATTCCAAAGAAAAAGCATGAAGAGAGCAATCAAGCACCCAATCCCATACACAGGAAGGAGCTAAAAAAAGAGGAGACTCTGAACCCATATGCACCTTTTCCCCAAAGGCTCAAGGGTGGTGTATCAAGGAGAATGTATTCAAGGTTCCTCGACATGTTTGCATCTCTTCATGTAAACATACCGTTCATTAAGGCTCTCCAGCAGATGCCCTCATACATCAAGTACATAAAGGAGCTGCTGACCAAAAAGAGTTCACTAAAGGGTGGGCAAACAATAGTGATGAATAAGGAGTGCAGTGCTCTCATTCAAACAGAGCCACCTACAAAAAGGAAGGACCCAGGGAGTTTTCACATTCCTTGTGTTATAGGAGAAACAATGATTAATAAGGGACTCTGTGACCTGGGAGCAATCATCAACTTAATGCCTCTATCCCTCATGAAAAAGCTTCAAATCAACGAGCTAACGCCCACAAACATAATCATCAAATTGGCTGACAAAACTCAAAAATAGGCAATAGGAGTGGTTGAAAACGTGTTAGTGAAGGTTGGGAACTACTTCCTTCCCACAGACTTTGTTATCTTGGAGATGGAGGAAAATCACATCCATCCCATCATCTTGGGGAGACCATTCTTAGCCACAGCCAGGGCGTTTATAGATGTGGAGCAAGGAGAGCTAATATTGAGGATACATGATGAACAACTCACTTTCAATGTCTTCAAACCCTCACAAGAAGCAAATCATGAAAACAAAGAATCAAGGGAAGAGCACAATAAGGAACTGATGGAAGAAACAAGCACGGAAGCACAAATAATACACCTGAAAATCCCTCTGGTTGACAAGCAATGTGGTCAGAAGGAATAGCAGCCAAGTGTAACCCAAGAGGAGCTAGACCCACCAGAGTCATACGAGACCAGCAACAAAATCTTCTTGGAAAACGAAACCACAAGGAGCAGGGCAACATCAAGGGAAACAAGGAAAAAAGTCCCAAGGGGATGGAGGAACAAGAAGATCCCTACAGAGGATTTCTCTCTAGGAGATGAAGTGATCTTTGCTTATTTTCCACCTATCCCACCTCATCTCCCCACCATTCCATCTCGGCTGCCTCAAGTGTACACCATCAGCAAAATTCTTTCTTTAGAACATGTGGAGCTTCTTAATAAAGTCAATGGAGACAGATTCACTGCAAGAGGGGAAGATTTAAAGCACTACCAACCATCCTGACAAAGGCCAAACGTCAAGCTAATGACGCTAAAGAAGCGCTTCATGGGAGGCATCCCATGTTTTATATCCTTTCAGTAGTTTTAGGATTTTTAAAGTAGCTAATAAAGCAAGGTTCATGAATTCTAAGTCAACTTTGACAAGCACTTAGAAGAATCTCTATATGCAGCATATAGTGAATGACAAGTTTGGTGTTTGATAAACCCATATTTCATGAGATATTTTGTGCTTAATTTGAGTGATTTATACAATCCTTCACCTACTTATTCACATTAATTGCATGGTTTTACTTTCCCTCCCTTATTATGTCATATCGTGAAAAACATGTTTCCTAAGCTTTGAAAATTAATTATTTTAATTACCTTTATTTCCATTCGATGCCATGATTAGTGTGTTGAGTAGTTTCAGAGTTTCTAAGGCAGAATGACTTAAAGGATGAAAAAGGAAACATACCAAAGGGAAAGGAGAAAGCAAAACGGAGCTTTAAGGAAACTGGTATCCACGCGATCGCATGGACGACGCGATCACGTGCCAAGCACGAATCAGCAGCGACACGGCCGCATGACTGACGCGACCGCGCGCCTCTAGCAGAACGCACATGACGCGGTCGCATGACTGACGCGACCGCATAGCAAGGAAAAGCTCCGAATGACGTGACCGCGTGACCCACGCGGACGCGTGACAGAGGCTACGCACCAGAAAATTATAGAATACGCCCCAGCGATTTCTAAAGCTCTTTTTGGCCCAAATCCAAGTCCAGAAGGCATAGACCAGAGGTTATGAAGTGGGGGAATGCATCCATTCAAGTGGGCTGGCATAATTCTACTTTTCCATGATTTAGATTTAGTCTAGAGAGAGATTCTCTCTCTCTCTTTTTAGGATTTAGGATTTCTTCTTGTTTTAAGAGTAACTCTGGATCCGGGTTTTAATGTTCTTCTATTTTAGTTCCATAATTATTTATTCCGGCATTTGAATTGATCATTTAATTTTATAATTTAATTTATGAATTATTCCATGTTCCAGATTATTATTTGAATTAATGATATTGAGGTATTTTCAGTTTATTATTGCTCTTGTTAATTTATGATTATCATTGTTTACGAATTGAAGATATTTTATTCCAGCAATTTTACTTTTTCCCCTTTTGGTTCTGATTAAGAATTTAGTAACTCAACAGTTATTAGACTCAACATAATTAATAACCGTTATCTTGCTAATTGAGCTGAACCTGAATAATCCCAACCTTTTCTTCGGAAATAATTAGGATTCAAAGGTCAGTTTAATTAGTCCCTTGAAGATTCAAATGTCAATTTAATTAGTCCCTTGACTTTCCTTTACCCTGGCAAAGGTTGACCAAGTGGAGTTTAGATTCAGCTTTTATTATAGTTGAGAGATATAACTAAGTTAGACCTCTAAATTCCCTTATCTTGCCAAAAGTTGTTTTACAATTATTATTTATTTTTAATTGCCATTTAATTCACTCATCATTTAAATTACTTGCTTCTCACCTTCTAAACCCCGATTACAACCTTTATAACCAATAATAAGAACATACTTCCTCGCAGTTCCTTGAGAAGACGACCCGAGGTTTGAATACTCGGTTAACAATTTTTAAAGGGGTTTGTTACTTGTGACACCCAAAACGTTTATATGAAAGGACTTTTGAAGGTTTAGAAACTATACTTGCAACGAGGATTTATCCGCAAATTTCTAGACCACGCAAAAGTTCTCTCATCAAAATGGCGCCGTTGCCGGGGAACTGCTAACGTGTGCCTTATTATTGGTTATTGTAAATATTTTTCTTTTGCTTGTTTATTTATTTTCGTTCTTCCTTTTTTATCTTTATTTGATACTATGAACTCTCACCCCTCTCGCTTTAAGTTTGGTTCTGATATTGTTAAAGGAAATAGAAGTTACAGTAGGAATGTGCATCAAGGTCAGACCAATCAAGGATGGATGGAACCAAGAGGATCTAATCAACCCTTTTGGCCGCAACACCCTCCGAGATATCCTGGACAAAGACCATTCTACCACGCATACCCAGCTGAAAGACATGGTGGACAACCTTATAACTACCAACAAGCCCCACCCCGTGCATATGAACCGTCCTTTCAACATAACCTCGAACCACCACACTCACAAGCTTCTCGTCACCATTCGCCATCATATGATCCTTCCTTACCCCAATACCAATCCAATCATTCCCAGTCATCACCACTTCCCTATGTACCATGTCTATGTCCAGCAAACCGCGAAGCAGAAGATCGTCTAAAAGAAACAATAACTAAATTTCAAACAACCATTCAACAACTAGAGCACGCACTAATCCAATGGGCCACTAAACGCTCAAATATACAAGGATCAACCACAGTTCCATGTGGACAACCCGATGAAGAGCATAGCATGAAAGAAATACTAGAGACTCCAGTGGACAAGGCAAAGAATGAATTCGTACTAGAACAAGTGGAAGAAGCTGTCATTGTTCAAGAAGAAGAGTTGGTTGAAGATCTAGGCGATGCTGAACTTCCTTGGGAATCCAGAATTGAGGAAAACTCCGTCCAGGATGTTACAGTTGATGCTAAGGAAGATACTGTACAATCTCCAAGGCAAGTCGTTTATGAGGAATCGGACGAAAATAATCCAAGAAGCAAATTTCCTTGATGGTGATATTCACAAGTCCAACTCTCTTGGTGATGAACTTGCATCCGCAAGTGAATTCTCTGAGATCGAAGAATCTTCCCCAAGTGAATATGAAGATGATGCGGAGGTAGATTTCTCTCAACCTCCAATCTATGACTTGAGTGATGAGGAAGACACGGAAGACTTTGACCAGGACACACATACAATTGAAGATCTTTGCAAAGAAGTGGAGGAATTCACAGAAGAGCATAAGGGAGTAGAACTTACAGAACCACCAGAAACACCTATCCCAAGGCCACTACCACCTAATACAAGCTTCAAGTGGGTACAATCCTTAACTTACAATTTTAATTATCCACTTGAATATGGTTTACTTGAAACAGATGGCCAGCTTAGAGCTCTCTGCAGCTTTAAGAGTAAGGGGGAAATGGCTCGTACTCAGAGCTGGTGCACAAGGTTCAATAAGGTTCCACGCTTCACCTCGAAGTACACGGATTGGTGTCATACTCAATTGCACGGATCATGGAGAATGTTTGGTCACCACGGTGAGATTCTACTTTTTAAACAGCCCGGATAGAGACATGTAGATCAGGACGGAGGCGGATTTAAAAGCAAGGCTTGGAATCCTGGAGTTTATTCTGACATTTGTCGTCCCGGGAGCCGAACAATATATTTAAAGCTGCTCAGAAGCTTCACATGCCTAGTTTGGGACCCTGGAGGCTATTGGCATTCCAAGCACTGGTGGAAATTTTTGGACGAATTTAAACATAAACCACCATAACAGGATACTCTTCCAATGTCCAACTTAAGGACTTTAACTAAAAGTGCTAGGTGGGAGACAACCCCCCATGGTATGGTCGTTTCTTTTTTTTAGTTTATTTCATCATTATTTGTTTTTATTTTTATTTCCTTTTCATTTTACTTTAGTAAACCTGGAATCATGCATAGCACTCATATTAATCACTGCATACTACATTGTTCATGCATATATATAAAAAAAAATTCGCTACGCGACGCGATCTTGCACAATACCAACCCTACGCGACCGCGTGACCGACGCGATCGCGTCGCATGGATTGCACATCACCCCAAAAAGAGACAGGGAGTTGCGCTGAAACGGTGCTGGAGTCATGCGTTTAGCACGAATTCCAGCGACGCGATCGCGAGCCCCACGCGATCGCGTCAACCTTCTTCCCTCCCTCTCATGCGATCACGCGCCCCACGCGATTGCGTCACTCCCATTTTCGCCCCAACTACGTGACCGCGTACCCCACGCGGCCGTGTGGATTCGAAAGTATAACCCCCTCAGCCACGCGAACCCTATCAGTCGCGCAGCCCCCCACCCCCAATCCTCTTCTCCCTCTCTGCTCCCTCTCCCTCCAACCACCACCCGGCCGCCACCGCCGACCACCCAGAAACCGCCGACCACCCCGTACGCCGCCGCCCCAACAACCTTCCCTCCCTTCTTTTCCCTTCCTCCTCTTCCTCTTCCCTCTTCACTACTACCACCGCGAGCATTACCCACCACCGCGCCGGACGCCGCCGCAGCCACTTCTTCCCTGTTCCACCCCTTGCGCTTACCAGGTTCCGCAGCACGCAACCATTTTTATCTGTTCGTCATTTTTTCTGTATTTTTTTCTGTTTCTGTTCATAATTAGGATAGCTAGACTTGCATGTTGTAGTGGATTTTTAGGTTGTTAGGTAGGTTAGGCTGTGATTAGTGGATATAGGTCTATTTCCTTGCACTGTTCTTACTTCTGTTTTATCCTATGTGCAAATCTGTTGCTGCTATATTCATGATTCATCTGCTACTTTCTGGTATGTTGCTGCTGTTTACATTGAGTTTTTTATGTTTCTTTTATATCTATGTACATGCAGCTTGCTTTCTTTTAATTCATATGAACTGATATGATTGTTGTTTATTTTTCGGGGAAATCCAATTTTAGCCGGAATGCTGCCCAAATTTTTTTTGACAATTATTTTCATTCATGTTTTGGTTTGGCATTTCTGAACTCTGTTTTACTCTGCTTTACCCAGCCCATTTCATGAATGCTATGGCAGACTTTCTTATCCTCTTTGATTTCTTGGTTCATAAACTGCATTTTTGATTCACTGATTCCAATTTTTGCTTTTTTTTATTATTTCTATTCGAATCAGCATCACCGTGTTTCTCTTGTTCGACTGTGAGTACTTCTATTCTTACCTGTGAATCACTGTTATATGAAATTTTTCTATGCCACTTACTTTAACCCGCACTTTACTAACTCCCTAATTTTAATTTACTAATTTCTTTTACAAAATTCTAACCATACTAACCCTTTTGATCTCTTTTCTGATTATTTTCACTTTCCTCTAACTTTTTCACTATGGCATATTGATTTTTCTCTTTCCATTTAACATTAATTCACTCACATTTCAATTCCTCATTTTCCTTATTATATTTGTCCCGTCCCGCTTTGAGTTTCCTTTGTTTGCATTGCCTATTTGCTTTCCTATTTTATCCATTTCTTAGTTTTCTATTTTTCAGGATGTCTTCCTCACAAAGGAAAGGTAAAGGCAAGTCTACTGGCAAGCGCAAGCGATGAGCTTCCTCCCAGTCCATCATTGCTCTAATGCACGATTCCTCATGGCGGGAGAAGAACTTCACACAACAGGAAAAAGCTGACCAGCTGCTCCCTTCGACTGATCCTATAAAATTTGCAAACCGGTACTGTGAGCTGAAGTACCCGACTTTTGCAAACTCCAGAAATCTATACCTGGAACATTCCTTGAAGATTCCAGAAGCCCTCCAGCAGTACACCACTGAGCAAATCAAGCAAAGGGGCTGGTTCTTTCTGGAGAAACCACTGACAGAGGTCAATGCATCTTGGGTCCGGGAATTCTATTGCAACTACTACCTTACTACCCTTGATGCCGTGAACCTGAGGGGAAAGCAAATTCTGGTCACTGAGGAGGCCATAGAGACCATTTTCCAGCTCCCAGCCAAGTCCGATCAGCCAGATGGTTATACATAGGCTGAGGAGGACATGAGTCAGATGCAATTTGATTGGGATGCTGTGAAGGCACGGATAGCTCTCGACCCGACAGTTCCTTGGGAGATGGGTCAGAACACTACTATGCCCAGAGGGATCAAGAGAGTGTACTTCAATGATGAGGCTCGGCTATGGCATCAAATCTTGAGCAACTATGTGATGCCGAGTACTCATGAGACTGAGATCCCGGTTGCCATGATTACCCTCCTCTGGTGTGTGCTGGAGGGTAAGACCTGTACTTGCCTCGTTTTATCCAGCTTTATATGGCCAGGACCCACGTCCGAGGCACCCTCCCCTTTCCTTATCTGGTTACACGGCTAGGCCGTCAGGCTGATGTACCTTGGGAGGATGCCGATGAGCGACCACCAGCAGCAGACTGCAGGAAGATCATCCCGCACAGCAGGAACTTCCTTGCTTTGGGCTACAGACTACCACCTGTCACTGCTACTGATGAGACAACCCCTCCGTCTGCTGGACCCTCTTCATCCACAGCTGCCCCTGCTTCCACCACTGCACCTCCACCCACCTCTGAGCTGGTTCTGAGCCGGTTTATCGCATCGTGCACCGTCTATTCCGCCAGCTTGATCAAATGGAGCGTCGTAACAGGCGCCGGTATGAGAGATTGGAGCGCCGCAGCAGGCGACGCTATTCCCATCTGAAGCTGATGATCAGATAGGGCGCCGACATCTCCTCCGAGCCCGACACTCCATCAGATCCATCAGAGGATGAGGAGGATGAGCACGAGGCGAAACCTCATTCCCAGGCAGAGACTCATTTCCAGGAGGAGAATCATCAGCAGGCAGCCACTGAGCAGGCTGCCCCGCATCAGGAGGCTATGCCCCAGCTTGAGGTTACGGATCCGGAGATCCCACTCCAGTCAGTCCCTTCTCTACAGCAGCCAGACTCTCCTCTACTGCAGCCATACTCTCAGCCCACCACCGCCACGGAGACCCCAGCTACCATCCCTCCCAGTGATGACATTCCTTCACACCCGGCTTGATTGAGCATCGGGGACGATGCTTCATTTTAAGTGTGGGGAGGTCGCCATCTCTGGCGTTTATTTCGGTGGACCACTACATACTTTTTCTTTTATTTTGGATATTTTTCTGTATTTTTCTTTTTACTATTATTTTCTGAGTACTTATACATTGTTTTTATGTATTTTTACTCTATTTTCTGCATTTTGCATCTTTAGTTCATATTTTAGCCCTTTAGTTTATTTTAGTTATTTAGTTTAGTTTGCAATTTTGATTTATTAGTGGATTAATTAGTATAGTTTACCCCTTTTTTGCATAAGATAGTACAGTTTAAATAGAAAAATATATAAAGGAAGTAAGCTAGGTAATTGAACATATCAGATTTAAATCCATAAACCTTGTATATAGCATTACATGATGTAGTTAAGCTGACAACATTTTATCAAGGAGGAACATTAAAACTTTAAAAGCTACCCTAAGTAATTTTTTTTATGAGAATAATGGGAATTTTTAACTAAACCTGCATACAATATATAAATAATATATGATGCTTGAGTTAGAGAACACACAGCCTGTGAGTTTTGAGCTTAAATTGTATGGTTGCATTCAAACCATAATTTCATTTCTGTGTGTTACATTTCTTTTTATTCTGATGTTCTTTCCTTTGCTTTAATCTATATGTCTAATTATAGAATATAGAATAGATACATACCAAGAGAATGATTGAGGCCATCATTTGATTTTAGCTCACTTACCCCCAATTAGCCTACGTTTTACATCACCCTTGTTAGCCCCCTTGAACCTTTTAAAACCCCTTTATTCTATTTAGCCAAATCACTAGCCTTAAGCAGAAAAACAAAAGAAAACCCCAAGTGAATCCTTGGTTAGCTTAAGATAGAAAATCATGAATAGAGTTAAATTTAAATGTGGGAAACCTTGTGGGAACATGAGTGATAGAAACAAAGGGTTAGGAAGATTAAAGAAAAAAAAAACAGAAATAAAAATAAATTTGGAAGCATGCTCATGAGAAAATCAAAGTGATTCAACTACCATATGCATAAAAAATAAAAAAAAAATAAATTTCAGCATCTAAATAAAAGGGGATCCAAAAAGAAATCCCCCAATGAAAACAATGCACATGGGATAATATATATATAGGATTCACTTATTAGCTCACTTGACCATATACATAAATCCTTACCTTTACCTTGGCCCCATTACAACCTTAATTAAAGACCTCATGACTTTTTGGTATGACTATATTTTATAATTGTTGATTGGTTAGATGAAAAACAAAGCTATAAGAAAGTAAGAATAAAAAGAAAAATAGAGTGAATAAACCCAATAAACACTGAGTGACTAGAGAGTAAACACAAAATCCAGTGAGGGTTCAATAACTCATCAACATATATCTGTGCTTCAAATTTACTAATTGTTTTACAAGTTTGTACAATGTTTTCTTTCCCATCTCATTTGCTAAAATGCTTTATTATTTAAGGGTTGGCTATATATATATATATATACACAACTCCTTGAGAATGTGAATTAACTTAGCTACATGCAAGCTTTATATATGAGTGAATAAATTAGAGTTGCATGATGCATCATTCATTTAGGTAGTTGTATTTAATTTAGATTGCATTGCATTCCATCACTGTAACCTCATTTATTTACCTTGGATTTAGCATGAGGACATGCTAGTGTTTAAGTGTGGGGAGGTTGATAAACCCATATTTCTGGGATATTTTGTGCTTAATTTGAGTGATTTATACAATCCTTCACCTACTTATTCACATTAATTGCATGGTTTTACTTTCCCTCCCTTATTATGTCATATCGTGAAAAACATGTTTCCTAAGCTTTGAAAATTAATTATTTTAATTACCTTTATTTCCATTCGATGCCATGATTAGTGT
Source organism: Arachis duranensis (assembly GCF_000817695.3). Lineage (NCBI taxonomy): Eukaryota > Viridiplantae > Streptophyta > Magnoliopsida > Fabales > Fabaceae > Arachis > Arachis duranensis. Next base: position 70,189,252 of record NC_029774.3, on the reverse strand, counting down.
GTTGAGTAGTTTCAGAGTTTCTAAGGCAGAATGACTTAAAGGATGAAAAAGGAAACATACCAAAGGGAAAGGAGAAAGAAAAACGGAGCTTTAAGGAAACTGGAATCCATGCGATCGCATGGATGACGCGATCGCGTGCCAAGCACGAATTAGCAGCGACGCGGCCGCATGACTGACGCGACCGCGCGCCTCTAGCAGAACGCACATGACGCGGTCGCATGACTGACGCGACCGCATGGCAAGGAAAAGCTCTGAATGACGCGACCGCGTGACCCACGCGGACGCGTGACAGAGGCCACGCACCAGAAAATTACAGAATACGCCCTAGCGAGTTCTAAAGCTCTTTTTGGCCCAAATCCAAGTCCAGAAGGCATAGACTAGAGCTTATGAAGTGGGAAAATGCATCCATTCAAGTGAGCTGGCATAATTCTACTTTTCCATGATTTAGATTTAGTCTAGAGAGAGATTCTCTCTCTCTTTTTAGGATTTAGGATTTCTTCTTGTTTTAAGAGTAACTCTGGATCCAGGTTTTAATGTTCTTCTATTTTAGTTCCATAATTATTTATTTTGGCATTTGAATTGATCATTTACTTTTATAATTTAATTTATGAATTATTCCATGTTCCAGATTATTATTTGAATTAATGATATTGAGGTATTTTCAGTTTATTATTGCTCTAGTTAATTTATGATTATCATTGTTTACGAATTGAAGATATTTTATTCCAGCAATTTTACTTTTTCCCCTTTTGGTTCTGATTAAGAATTTAGTAACTCAATAGTTATTAGACTCAACATAATTAATAACCGTTATCTTGCTAATTGAGCTGAACCTGAATAATCCCAACCTTTTCTTCGGAAATAATTAGGATTCAAAGGTCAATTTAATTAGTCCCTTGACTTTCCTTTACCCTGGCAAAGGTTGACCAAGTGGAGTTTAGATTCAACTTTTATTATAGTTGAGAGAGATAACTAAGTCAGACCTCTAAATTCCCTTATCTTGCCAAAAGTTGTTTTACAATTATTATTTATTTTTAATTGCCATTTAATTCACTCATCATTTAAATTACTTGCTTCTCACCTTCTAAACCCCGATTACAACCTTTATAACCAATAATAAGAACATACTTCCTCGCAATTCCTTGAGAAGACGACCCGAGGTTTGAATACTCGGTTAACAATTTCTAAAGGGGTTTGTTACTTGTGACACCCAAAACGTTTGTATGAAAGGACTTTTGAAGGTTTAGAAACTATGCTTGCAACGAGGATTTATCCGCAAATTTCTAGACCATGCAAAAGTTCTCTCATCAGTGTTCAAGGCACACTAAGAGGGCATGAACACAATTCATATCATGTCAGTCTTAGAGCCTTAATCAAATCATTTTACACCACATGCTCACAAACTAAGTTTGGTGTCACCAATGTTGCATGAATGAACACTTAGTTGGTCAGTTGGTTTGCATTCATGAATGGCACTTAGTTAGTCAAAAGCAAAAATTAAAAAAAGAACAAGTAGATAGCCTCCCATTTTTGTTTTTCTGCCACATTTCAAACTAATCTCTCTTTTCTTTTGTCTTGCAAGGGAATCGAAGGGAATGTTGGAGGGAACTGATGGGATAACACAAGGGGGTGGTTCGGCCACTTCACCAAGGGAACTACACACATGTCTTCAAGGGGAGTACCTTGGGAAGTGTTGCCATGCAACGTTGGAAGAAGGATTGCCTTGGATACCGAACCAATCACGTCATAAAAGTGGTGATCGTCGTGCTCATTCCATACCAAAGCCCAACCGTCCACCATTGGATTTTTCTATCAATCCACACCCTTCAATCTCATCATCCTCCTATATAATAAACCCCCACTCTAAACCCTTCCATATGCAAATATCCTTTCAATCCATCTCTCTTCTTTCTTTCAAAACACACACCCAACACCTCTGCCATCAATACGTTAACACAATCCTCTAAGCTACACCCTATCTTAACCCGGCCAGTTTCCATCATCAACCCATACTTCTCAACACCTTCACATACCAATTCTTACTCATGGCATCATCAAGCTCCAAGAGGTGAAAGGGAAAGGAACCGGTGGAGATCAATCCTTTCGATGAAGGGAAATTCAAGACCGCCTTCCATGAGCTCCAATTTGAATGGATAAAACACAAGAAAATATTGTTAGAATTGACATTCCAGTTCAACGATGATGAGTGCCCACAGATTAGAGAGAAGATTGAACATAGGGGTTGGCAAAAGCACACGAACCCAGAAACAAAGATAAATGCAAATCTCATCAAGGAGTTTTATGCCGATGTAGCCAGAGAAGACACTACCAGGGCTTCCACCTTCAAAAGATACGTGAGAAGAACAGAGGTGGACTTCAGCCCTAATGCTATAATGAGGACTCTGCAGTTGAGATCACAAAATTTTGATGAGCCTAGTTATCAAGTAAGAATAAGTAATGGCCCCGACAATGATGAACGTGAAGAAATTGTGAACGATATGTGTGTTATAGGATCTGATTGGGAAAGGTATTCGGATAAGAGACTGTAGTTTATTAGGAGAGGAGACCTCATCCCGGAAGCCAAGGGATGGTTTGAGCTTGTGAGGAGATCTATCCTCCCGCCTCAAACAATTCTGAGGTCAACATTGCTCGAGCTACTATGGTACATTGCTTAATAAAGGGTGGAGACGTCAATGTGCATGAAATTATAGCTGAGGGAATCCAACATGCAGCCGAGAAGAATGATCTGGGTGCTCGACTCTGGTACCCCAGTACCATCCTTAGACTATGTGTGAAAGCCAAGGTAGTATTCGAATATAACAATCCAAAATGGGTAAACCCTGGGAGGTTAGTTACGCTCCAGCGTATAACCTATGTGGCACCCGCTCAACAACAAAGAAGGCCTCAGATAAGGAAAAGAACATCACAAGAAGAACCTCACCAAGAAGAACCTCATCAAGAAGAATACCAGCAAGAAGAGTACTACGATCCGACTAATATAAACCTGAATCACATTCAAGGAGCCATTGAGGATCTAGCAAGGAGTTATATGGAGGGACAAGAACAACAACTGCACGTTCAATCCCAAATGATGGATCGTCAAGAAGAACTGCTCTCTAATTGGATGAATCAACAAAGGGAGTGGCAGAAACAACAAATGGAGCAGCAATAGGAGCATTACTCCCAGCTCACCCAAGCCATCAATCAAGTAAATGAAAGGCAAGAGCGTCAAGACAAATGCCTTCAAGAACTCAACCAACGTCAGTTGGCTCTGATGAAAGCATTCAACGAGTTCAACGTGCTTAATGAAGGACGGCAACTACACTGGGAAGAGTTTAGCATAAACACTCAGGCCAAGTTGACTTATGTGGCTGGGCATATGCATAATTTCACTCTGCCATCCCAAGATATGATACAGTTCGCAAAGACCTAACAGAACAAGAGGATGGGAAGGTGAAACAACAGAAGGAAGCATTAAAGAAGAAGATGGAAGATACTAGTTTCTAGAAAAACCTGATCAGGAAGCGCAAAGGAAATGGGGATTTGAGCATCAAGAAGGATCCCAAGACAAAGGAAACAAAGGGACATAAGCATTCCAATAAGAAAAAGGTGGTGGAGTTCCCTCTTCATTCTATCTTTTTCAAGTTTTAAATAAGGAAAATCATGTATGAAATAGAACATGCTTCCATAGTAGCTTAGGAATTTTCAAATTCTGCCTTTAAGATTTCATTGCTTAGGTCTATGTGTGTTGCTCTAAGTCCCTGGTTTTCATTTTCATCTTGCTTACATGTATGCTTGTCCTTTAAGTCAGTTAAAAGAAAATGTTATGAAAAACTAGAGTGGGATTTATCTTGTGAAGTAAGTTCTCAATGTTTATGGCATGGTAATTGATTAGCTAAGTTGGTTCACCAACAAGGTATATAGGCAACTATATGCTCTAAATCACATGCTTGAAACACATCCTATTGAGACTAGCCAAACAACAAGATCCTAATAAGAAGAAGAAAAAGAACAATAAGAGTTGAAAAGGAAAGAAAAGTAATAAGAAACAAAGCTAGGCACCAAGGGTTTGAATATTGAGGCATGTGTCTGTGGTGCTCTTATGCAAGGTATATGCTTGGATGAATAAGCTCTCAGGGGTGCCTTATCACTTGGTAACTTGGGTTAACTAACCCAGGATTATTAGCTGAAAGTCCACTTTCAAGAGCAACCTTTGCTACAGAGCACTTAGTGATCCAAAGAGGTGCTGGACACCAAGGTCTCAAGAAAGAAAGTAACAAACCATATGCATGTGGTGTGCATGTATGGGGGAAAGAGACTTGAGGGAGTAAGTCCTTAGGGGTGTCTCAACACCTAGCACCTTGAACCAACTGGTTCGGGAGTGTTGGCTAAAAGCTTATCTTAAAGAGTCGCCCTCTCACAGAGCACTTAGCCTAAAAGAATGCAATAAAACCCTGAAAGAAAAGAGGGATCAATGAATAAAGATCTCATAGGATGCAATCAAGCAAGTATTCAAGAACATGATAAGGACCTAAAAACCAGTAAAGGAATGAACCTAAGTTGCTATGCATGAAACCCCATAGACCAAGGACTTGACTTTAGTACTTGCTTAGGGACAAGCAAGCTTTAAGTACTGGTGTTGTGATGCCAGGGCATCTTGTCCAGTTTCACTGACCTTTTCTTTACTGTTTTATGGTAGTTTCATGCACTTTCTTAGTAAATAAGCAAGTTTTGGGTAGATATACACTTACCTCTTGATTCGAGCAAACATTGTGAACTTTACATGATTTCATGAGAATTAGGCAGGAATTAAATGATAAAATGGATAATGCATGATCTCATGACTTGGAACAGAGCTTTGATGCACTCTATTTGCTTGATTTCAGGACAAAGAAAGCAAGAAAGAGCCACGTTAGCAGCCACGTTAATCTAATTAACGTGACCGCTAACGTGGAATGGGAATAAGCTTGCAGCATTAATGGAAAAAGTGATCACCAATAACACCTTCGAAGCCATCATAGCTAACGTGGAGCAAAAGGGGAGCTCCAATGTTAGTGGTAAAAGTGGATACCACTAACGTTCCAATAGGGCACACTTAGCCATGTTAAGAGTCACGTTAAGCCAATTAACGTGAACTCTAACGTGGGAAGAGAAAGCAATCGCCAACGTTAGTGACACTCACCTTTGTCACTAACGTTGGACTAAGCCAATATTGCCCACGTTAGTGGTCACATTAAGACCACTAACGTGAAGGGTAACATGGAGCAAGGAATGATAGGATAACGTAAGTGACACTCACGTTTGTCACTAACGTTGGAGATGGCAATCACCACCACGTTAGTGGTCACGTTAATGCAATTAACGTGAAGCACTAACGTGGGAAGAAGGGGCATTTGAAGAGTTAGTGACAAAGGTAAGTGTCACTAATGCTCTCGAAGCTTGGGCATGCCTACGTTAAGGGCCACATTAGTTACACTAACGTGGATCACTAACGTGGGGAAAAAAAGCAAAGAGCAACGTTATTGGTAAAGGTGAATGCCAATAACATTTGCGAAGGACTAAGAGGCAACGTTATTGGTAAAGGTGAATGCCAATAACGTTTGCGAATGACTAAGAGGCAACATTAGTGGTCACGTTAGTGCCACTAACGTTGAATTTAACGTGGATCAATATGGTTTGGAGCGTTAGTGAAAAAGGTGATCATCACTAATGTTCTCGAACCGACATTTCCACTTAACATTAACACCACTAACATCCTAACTAACGTCCACCCATGCCTGACTCACACCTTTTCTGCAAGCAAAGCTGAGCCCACTAAAGAATGTAACTGCTTCAACTCAAGATCAAAGGCCGATATCTAAGACTTGAAGAGCTGACTAGAAGATCAAGAAGAGTAGTATATATAGGAGTAGTTTTGAACTAGAGAGAAGCTAGGCAACATCCTCCACTTTGGTCATCGTTTTCGAGGTAAGATCAATTCCTTGACCCAAGAAACTAGGAACTCTAGCCTCCGGGCGTTCAGAACCAAAGACCCCTATACTAGACCAAGGGGGACGTGCCGTCCTCACATTGCGTCCAAAAAGATAGAACACTGTTTCCGGAGACATTGAAGTCGGTAATCGTTAGGAGAAGTCGCTTCTAAGGTATCATCTTGTAGTTCTAGGATTGGTTGATGTTCTTGCCTAGTAAGGCTGGTAAGTTAAGTACTCGCTACTATGGCGGGGCGGTACGCTCTGCTCTCTCGCGACCCCTACTCTAACAAGTAAGCAAGTAAACCACCTTTTGAAGCGCCAGTCGCGTAGGGCGACCGGGCCAGGCCGAGTCAGAAAGGCTTTGATGACTCAAGGTTCATATTAGGTGTTCCGAGGGTTACCTGAAACGTGTAGCTCGGTCGTCTGGAGAGGCCCGAGGTGGGGGTTCAGGGACCCGAGCTTGATATGCAGAGTGGTTGGTGGTTGTACCTGCAATGACACTCCGATGCTTAAGTTAGCATGGGTCAAAGCAGATATGTGTAGAATGTGGAATGAATGTCATACCTGGGTGCTCCAGTGTATTTATAGTAGTTGGCCGTGATCTTCCCTGGATAAGATATTCTTATCTTATCTTATCTTTTGGGAGTTTTATCTCTATCTTTGTGGAACCGCCTTTCCCAGGCCTTTCCGGCCTTTAGGTTTTGGGCTGCGTTCCTTTCTGATGGGCCTTCTTAGCTTTGTTTGTCCGAGGTCCGACCTCAGGCGTGGGCCTCGGGACGAGGTCGGACCTTTCATAAAGTTGCCGATTTAGAGGAGCTCGGTCAGGGTATGAACAATGATGATGATGAGAAAAATAAATTATAGCTTAATTAGAGATAAAATGAAAATAGATATACTAATTACTACTACTAATATATAACTTCTTAGGTAAATTCCTAATAAGAACAATTATCACAAAGTTAAGGCAAAGATTAGGACTCAACAACCTTTATTTTGGGAGGTGGATGCTCCTTTAATCTGTGGGGTGCTTGGCCCTTCAAGAGATAGCTTCTGACGCTTCAGTTGCCTCAGTTCACGCCCTTGCTCCTCTTGTTCCTTAAGCAGTTTGCAAAACATGCTATTTTGATTTTGATGTTCTTCCTTTAATTGCTCCATAGCTTCTTGCAACTTGGTGACAGATGCTTCAAGACACTCCCAGTATTCAATTTGAGGGATTTCCGAGAGGAACTCCTGTGCTTTCCTCTTGATGGGGTCGTCCTGCACTTGTTGTCCTTCCATTGACTTTTTGGTGATTGGTCACTCAACTGAGATATACTCAGTTACTCCCAT
>NC_029774.3:70179624-70180198 GCF_000817695.3 Arachis duranensis | reverse complement strand
GGGTTCTTACTCCTGACCTGGATCTGAGCTTATTCAGTACGGATAACGTTGTTGTGGAGGGAAAGATTATTCCTGCTCCCAACGAGGATGAGGTTCCGGTGTCCGACCCCAAAGTTCCGGTTGCGAACCCGACTTCACCTTTGGCCGGGGATGGTTCTGGTGTGGAGGTTTTAAACCGAGATGACGGTGCCGTCGATGCTGTCCCGATTTCTATGTTTCCTCCGCAGCCTTCTGTTGATGTGGAGTCCGGAAAGGATCTTGATTCTCTGTAATCCTTTTATCTTTGATTTTTTGCCCGGCCTGTGGGCTCTTTTGTTTTTGGATGGTTTCTGTGAATGCTTTGGACACCTTTTTGCTATTAGCTACTTGTAGTAACTTTTTAGCTTATTATGAGGTGTTTTGTTCGCGTTTTGACTTTTTGTTCCGCTTTTATGCTTTTTAGTTGTTTTTGGATAATAACCTTTTAGCTAGCGCTTGAAACTTTTGTTTTACCCTTTCCTTTGATTTCGTTTTTTCGCTTGTACTTTTTAGTTGTATAGCAACTTTTTAGTAAGCGTTTTCGAAATCTTTGTTT
>NC_029774.3:70177017-70178209 GCF_000817695.3 Arachis duranensis | reverse complement strand
GTCTTTTAGCTTCCTTTCTTTCGGCGGGGAGAGTTCCCGACTTCAGGTAGTTGAGTATGGGGGTCATCCATCCTTGCTGTTGGTTAGATATATTTAGCGTTTCTTCCTCTCTTAGCACGGAGGGGGATTGTAAGGTTTCCTGGAGGAGACTTCTGTTGTTGCCTCCGGGCATGGTGCTGGCGAGCTTTGAGAGGGCGTCTGCCCGGGCGTTTTGTTCCCGAGGTATGTGCTGAATCTGTATCTCTGAAAGGTGACGTAGTTGTGCCTGTGTTTGGTCCAGGTATTTTTTCATGGTGGGGTCTTTGGCCTGGTAGCTTCCATTTACTTGTGATGTGACGACCTGGGAGTCGCTGAAGATCGTGATTTTCTGGGCTCCGACCTCTTCGGCTAGCTTTAGACCTGCTAGTAGGGACTCGTATTCGGCTTGGTTGTTCGAAGCCTGGAACTCGAATTTTAGGGATAGTTCTATCCGCGTTCCTTGGTCGCTTTCGAGTATAACACCGGCTCCGCTTCCTGTTTTGTTTGAGGACCCGTCGACATATAGGTTCCACGAGAGTGGGTTTCCAGGGGTCTCAGTGTATTCTGCGATGAAGTCGGCTAGATACTGAGATTTTATGGCAGTCCGAGTTTCATAGTGGAGGTCGAACTCGGAGAGTTCCACTGCCCATTGCAGTATTCGTCCTGCCAGGTCTGTCTTTTGGAGGATGTGTCTCATGGGTTGGTTTGTCCGGACTTTAATGGTGTGGGGTTGAAAGTAGGGACGGAGCCTTCGGGCTGTGAATACTAGGGCGTAGGCGAATTTTTCTATCTTCTGATAGTTTAATTCGGCCCATTGTAGTGCCTTGCTTACAAAGTATATGGGGTGTTGTCCTCGGTCGTTTTCTCGTATCAACGCTGAAGCGACTGCTCGATTTCCAACCGAGAGGTATAGTACGAGTTCTTCTCCTTTTAAAGGTCGGGTTAGGATTGGTGGCTGCCCGAGGAATTCCTTGAATTCTTGAAAGGCTTTTTCGCACTCCGGGGTCCATGAGAAGGGTTTCCCTTTCTTTAGGAGTGAGTAGAGAGGTAGTGACTTTATTGCTGATCCTGCCAAGAATCTTGATAGGGCGGCTAGCCTTCCATTCAGTTGTTGTACTTCTTTGACACACGTCGGGCTCTTCATATTGAGTATCGCTTGGCATTTGTCCGGGTT
>NC_029774.3:70171738-70172812 GCF_000817695.3 Arachis duranensis | reverse complement strand
CGGAGCCTCCGAGCTGTGAACACTAGGGCGTAGGCGAATTTTTCTATCTTCTGATAGTTTAATTCGGCCCCTTGTAGTGCTTTGCTTACAAAGTATATGGGGTGTTTGTCCTTGGTCATTTTCTCGTATTAATGCTGAAGTGACTGCTCGATTTCCAACCGAGAGGTATAGTACGAGTTCTTCTCCTCTTAAAGGTCGGGTTAGGATCGGTGGCTGCCCGAGGAATTCAACTGAATTCTTGAAAGGCTTTTTCGCACTCCGGGGTCCATGAGAAGGGTTTCCCTTTCTTTAAGAGTGAGTAGAGAGGTAGTGACTTTATTCCTGATCCTGCCAAGAATCTTGATAGGGCGGCTAGCCTTCCATTCAGTTGTTGTACTTCTCTGACACACGTCGGGCTCTTCATATTGAGTATCGCTTGGCATTTGTCCGGGTTCGCTTCGATGCCCCTTTGGGTCAGCATGAAGCCTAAGAACTTTCCGGCTTTTGCGGCGAAGGTGCACTTTGTCGGGTTAAGTCTCATGTTGTGTTTTCTGAGGGTGCCGAAAACACTGGTGAGGTCGGTCAGCAAGTTTCTGTCTTCTTGTGTTTTTACCAGCATGTCGTCGACGTACACCTCCAGCTGTAGTCCGATGTGCTCTGAGAACACTTTGTTCATTAGCCTCTGGTAGGTTGCCCCTGCGTTCTTCAGCCCGAAGGGCATTACTACGTAGCAGTAGTTTGCCCTTGGGGTTATGAACGAGGTCTTTTCTTGGTCGGGTCCGTACATCGGGATTTGATTGTATCCCGAGTATGCGTCCATGAAGGAGAGATATCTATAGCCTGAGGCTGCGTCTACTAAGGCGTCGATGTTTGGTAGTGGATATGGGTCTTTGGGGCAGGCTTTGTTGAGATCCGTGTAATCGACGCACATCCTCCATTTTCCATTGGGCTTTTTCACCAGGACCACGTTTGCGAGCCATAGGGGGTATTTTACTTCCCGAATGAACCCCGCATCTAGTAATGCTTGTACTTGTTCTTCTATTGCTTGCACGCGCTCAGGCCCGAGTTTCCGGCGTCTTTGTTGGACAGGTCTGG
>NC_029774.3:70162881-70170751 GCF_000817695.3 Arachis duranensis | reverse complement strand
TCTTCTTTCTTCTTCTGTTCCCGATCTTGATCTCGGAGTGGGTAGGTTGATTCCTTCCTAGAAGAGTCTCTTAGCTGGGAGGTTTCCTCCATGTTGATATATTTTTCTGCTCGCTCCTGCACCTCGTATAGGGAGGTCGGGTATCGTTTGGATAGGGATTGGCTAAACGGTCCCTCCTTTAGGCCGTTTGCTAGTCCCATGATGGCTGCTTCAGTGGGCAAGTGTTGTATGTCCAGGCAGGCTTTGTTGAATTGCTCCATGTATTCTCGGAGAGTTTCTTGGTTACCTTGTTTGATCCCGAGTAGACTGGGGGCATGTTTTGCCTTGTCCTTTCTAATGGAGAATCTTGTTAGGAATTTTTTGGTTAGGTCTTCGAAGCTGGTGATTGATCTTGGTGGCAGGTTGTCGAACCACTTCATGGCCGACTTGGTGAGAGTGGTGGGGAAGGCTTTGCATCGAATTGCGTCGGAGGCGTCGACCAGGTACATTCTGCTTCTGAAGTTGCTGAGGGGGTGACTCGGATCGGTGGTGCCGTCGTAGAGATCCATATCGGGTGGTTTGAAGTTTCGCGGTACCTTCTCCTTCATGATCTCTTGCGTGAAGGGATCATGGTTGCCTTCGGGGGTGGTGCCGCGTTCTGTCCGGTTTTTCAGGTTGGCCTCTATTTTTCGCAGTTTTTCTTCTAATTCTCTGCGCTTTCGAGTCTCCCTTCTCAGATCTTGTTTAGTTTCTTTCTGCTTCTTTATGTCCTCTTCGAGTTGTTTCAGTCGGTTTTGTTGTGCCCGGACTGCTTCTAGAATTTCCGAGCTCTTTTCTTTTTCGGAATTTTGTGGATCTTTGTCTGGGAGTGATGTCTTTGGGCGATTCTGTTTGTTTCCTCCTGGAGTGCGTGGTGATAGAGGGCTGTCCGGTCGTTCTCCGGTGTCAACTTCGTCCTCTTGTTCAGATGCAGCGCAGTCATTGTTGTGAGGGTCATCCGCCATGGTAGAGGGATGACTTCCAGGTCCCCGGCAACGGCGCCAATGTTCCGAGGAGATGACTTCCAGGTTCCCCGGCAACGGCGCCAATGTTCCGAGGGTTACCTAAAACGTGTAGCTCGGTCGTCTGGAGAGGCCCGAGGTGGGGGTTCAGGGACCCGAGCTTGATATGCAGAGTGGTTGGTGGTTGTACCTGCAATGACACTCCGATGCTTAAGTTAGCATGGGTCCAAGCAGATATGTGTAGAATGTGGAATGAATGTCATACCTGAGTGCTCCAGTGTATTTATAGTAGTTGGCCGTGATCTTCCCTGGATAAGATATTCTTATCTTATCTTATCTTTGGGAGTTTTATCTCTATCTTTGTGGAACCGCCTTTTCTAGGCCTCTTCGGCCTTTAGGTTTTGGGCTGCGTTCCTTTTGATGGGCCTTCCTTGCTTTATTGTCCGAGGTCCGACCTTTAGGCGTGAGCCTTAGGACGAGGTCGGACCTTTTATGAATTTGCCGAGTTGGAGGAGCCCGGTCAGGGTATGAACATTAGGGAAAGGAGAGTGAGGGGCAGAGGGGGCTGCCCTCGGCCTACTGTACTACTATCGGCTTTTTTCCGCAGGTTGAAGAAAGAAGTTCCTTCAAAGAGCCAATGCCAGCGACTCCTGTAAGCCATAAAGCGACGGGCTAACCGGCACTCCTCCCTTGAGAACTACACTCTGTATATTTAGTTTTCCTGTAATTTCTAGTTTACTGGAGAATTTACTCTTCTCTATCATCTTCCATTTCCAGAGCTATGAACAACTAAACCCCTTTTCATTGGGTTAGGGAGCTCTGTTGTAATTTGATGGATCAATTATAGTTTTCAATCTTCTTCTTCTTTCTTTTCTCTTGATTTACAAGAAAGCTTTCGATCTTAAATCTATTGGTTTGTTGTCTTGGAAAAGAAACTCTCCATAATTGGATCACCTCTGAGCCTTGAAAAAGGGATGAGGAGATCATGCTAGAAATGCTTTCTCATGTTGGACCAAATTGTGGTTTGGACGGATATAGTGGCATATAATCCTCCCAACACTTTGATTTGGAAATACATGTGGTATAATTAGTGACCATACTTCATCTCTTCCCATGAGCAATTAAATCAAGGAATTGGGAAATTGTTCAAACTTGGAGAGATTGGGTTGCCAAGGAATTGGGATCCAATCATCTAAGATTGCTAAGGAGATCAATGTATTCATTTATTGAGGAAGAGATGAGAATGAACTTGATCTAGAGAATGCAACATCTCCTAAGCCCAATGAATCCCCCACTTCTGATCTTACCCATTCTCTTTACTTTCTGCCATTTATTTTCATGTTCATTTCTCCAAATCCCCATTTAAGATTCTACAATTTACTTTCTGTAATTTACTTTCCCACCATTTAACTTTCTGCAATTCTTAACTCAATTTTTGCTCAGCTCAACTAGAACGTTCCTCCAATTAAAGTTGCTCGACCAATCAATCCCTGTGGGATTCGACCTCACTCTATTGTGAGTTTTTACTTGACGACAATTGGGTATACTTGCCGAAGGGAAATTTGTTAAGAGACAAGTTTCCGTGCATCAATAAGCCACACTACTTCTCAGGATCTCAATTCCTCCCGAATGGTGTTGTTCCAAAGAATAGTGATGGATAGAGCTTTAGTCCAAATGAAGATGATTCCCCTTCCGAGGCTCACACCCACATTCACTGAATTAAAATAGAAGTTACCCAATAGCTACCAAATTGAATTGAAAAGAAGAAGAATTTTATTGATTCATTGGGATTACAATAGAGCTCCTCCCCCTAATGAATATGGGGTTTAGTTCATCACTGCTCAAGTAAAACCAGAAATTAGAAAGTTGCAGAAAGAAGTGCAGAAGAAAATACGAAAGGAAATTGAATTCAAATCTGTAACTAACTACTCAGCTTGAATTGCCTACTAACTAGCTCTTCTCGGGACCCCCTTTTCTAAAACAAATTTTCTTCTATTTATACACTTTCCAAATAGGCCTTCAAGTCCTTGGATTAGGCCTTGTTGAAGCAAGCAAGAGTGGGTGTCAGTGATGTTGAAGAGGGCAATTGGCAATTCACATTTTTTATTTGCATGAGTGCTCAATTAAACTGGTGCTGGTGTCAACGTTTGCCTCAACATTTGCAAGAAAATGTTGAATCAAACGTTGGCTTGACAAAGGATTTTCAAAGGGCTGGGCGTTGGTGCCAACGTTGGACTCAACGTTGGAGCACCAACATTTTTCCACCAATGCATGCATGTCGTTTACGCATACACGTCAAAATAGAGTTTTGCGCGTCTGCGTCGCTCACATGTTGATGTGTCTGGCCAAAATACGCATCCACGCCTATGCGTGATCCACGCGTGTGCGTCGATTGAAATTTTTCAAATCAAATTTTTGATGGCTCATCGCGTACGTTGGGGGGGAACATTTGAGGTAGCGTTGGACCTCCAACGTTCGTTCATGCATGCTCACGCGTAACCCACGCGTACGCATCAATAGTGAATTTTGCCATTCTACGCATGCGCGTAGCTCATACGTATGCAAGTTTTGCATATCCACGCGTACCCGTCATTGACGCGTACGCGTCACCCAAAATTTTCTATGGCTTCAGCCTTTGAAAACCATTGAGGACGTTGGAGGTAACGTTGGACCTCCAACGTTCCCTCCAACGCCAGCCCCAAAATTCTGTAGCTTCCCACGTTTGAGGCAACGTTGGATCACCAATGTTGGCACCCATTTCTTCTTTCTAAAATGCTGCCTTCAACGTTGGTGGTTCAATGTTACCACCAATGTTTCGTCTCCCTTTCTTCTTCAATACTCTTTGCTCTGTTTCTTCCTCTTCTTTCTTACTTCTTTCTTGCCTCATTTCCACCTACAATCAATCAAACAATTGTCTCAAAGTTTGCTATAATCATGAGGCATTTCATCATTCATAACATCTAATAAAAGTAGCATAAAACCTCATAAAAAAGCACATAAACATCCATGTTCAGTTGACTTAGGCAATGGATGAAATTTCAATCCAATTGCTTACTTATTGCTCAAACCTATTGAAACAAGTGAAAAATGCTTGTAAAACTAGCATAAGATGACTTGTCATCACTCTCCTCCTTCATAGTAACGTCTAGATCTTCCTCCAATGCTTCCTCTCCAACTATTCCTTTGCCTCTTGCTTTCCTCCTTAGTTTAAGGAAGGTCTTCTCAGGTTCACTATCAAAAGAAGTTAAAGTTTCTCCTCTTCTACCTGTCATACATTCATCAAACAAGCAGAAGACAAGTGAAAGAATCACTCTTGTTAAGACTAATGGTTAGTTTGATTGGTGCAATTGATCAAACAATTAATGGATTAGTATGATAAAATGGAAATATACAATGAATCTACTAAAACTCAAATACTAAAATATAAGAAGTGAAATTAAAAGAATTAACAAGGTTAATAAAAAAATGCTTAATCTAAAAACCCATCAATTTAGTCATTGTCAATTTCAAACCAGTCCCCGACAACGGCGCCATGAAACTTGATGACGGAATTCACTCCCCATATAAAATGAATCCGTCTTTGGCAAACGTACCAAATTATCGTCAAGTAATAACCCACTAGGAGTGGGGTCGAATCCCATAGAGATTGGTCGATTGAGAAACTTTAATTAATGGGTGAATTAGTCAAGCTAATCAATAGTGATTTTTGAGAACATAATTCTAAATTAGCATAAATGTAAATGGCTTAAAAGTAAAGAAAAGCAATAAAGTGCAGAAAAGTAAATGGCAAGAATCTAAAGTGCTGAAACATAAATGACTGAATAGTAAATGGGAATGGGGAATAGCAGAAATTAAAGAAAAGCTATAAAGATAGGGAAAATAAGAATAATGGAAATTCATTGGGATTAGGAGATGTTGCTATCTTTCGATTAAATTTAGCTCATCTCATCTTCAACCATGCAACTCATTGACCTCTTGGCAATCAATATTGATTGAACCCCAATCCCTTGGTGATTCAATATCTCAAATCATGATAATCAGCCAATTCCTTGGTCTAATTGCTCATGAAGAGATATATGCTTGGTCCCTGGTTATACCACACATCCTCATTAATCCAAATAGTGGGTGGATTATATGTCACCATATCCAATCCCAAAACCCAGATCTACTCAAGTGTGAGAAGGGATTTCAAGAATCTTTTTATGTTTCCTTTTCCAAGGTTCCCATGAAACCCATTTTTCATTCAACCTCTTTCCCAAGATGATTAAACACTAGCATGAAGAATGAAATTCCTTCTAGCAAATCAAAGAGAAGATGAAGAGACTAAGAAATTCACTATCATTAATCCATCAAGTACAATAGAGCTCCCTCTCCCAATGAGAGGGAGTTTAGCTACTCATAGCTTAGAGATAAGTACAAGAGATGGAGAAGATCAAGTGAAAAAGTAAAACTAAAGCTAAGTATTCAATCCCACTTTCCAATCCAACCCCCATTTTCAGTACTTCTAGGGGTTATTTATACTACTCCTATCACTATAATTAAGAAAATACATAAGAGAAAAGAAAATTACAATTGAAAGAAATAGGAAAACTCATAAAATGAACCATGTGCCTGGCGTGTGACTCGCGTTTGAGTGGCGTGCCACGCCTAGCTTCTTAGCTTGGCTTGGCGCACCACGCCTGACTCCCCAAATGGCACACGTTCTTCATCAACTAAAGTAGCGTGTCACGCCTTCTAGTCCAAGTGGCACGCCCAGGGTCTCTCCTTTGCTCAGTTAGCCTGGCGTGCCACACCTTCGAGCTCAAGTGGCATGCCCAGGTCTGGCGTGCCACGTTCATAATAAGCACCTCATCCTTCCTCTCTGGAAAACCCACTGGCGTGCCACGCCCAGTAGGTGGCGTGCCACGCCCATAATGAGCCTTCATCTTTACTTTATGGAAAATAACACTAGTGTGCCACGCCTTGGACATCTAGTGGCACGCCCAGTGTTGGCACTTAAGCTCTGCAAGCATTGGCGTGCCATGCCTGGGACCCAAGTGGCACACCCAGCATTGGTACTTCCTCCATGCTCTATTGGTCAAATGTATTGGCGTGCCATGCCTTCAAGTTCAAGTGGCATGCCCTTATTGGTGTGAACTTCTTCAAGCTTGGCGTGACACGCCTAGAACACAAGTGGCACGCCCAAGAAATGAGTAAAGTTTAGTGTGCCACGCCTTCGAACCCAAGTGGCATGCCCAGTGTTAAACCTTCAAGTTCCCTTTCTGGACCAATGAACTGGCGTGCCATGCCTTCGAACCAAAGTGGCACACCCAGTGTTGAATAGGGGGTTGTGATAACTCCCATTTTTAGGATTTATTTTGTATTGAATTTAGAGTATTTTATCAACCTTTTCTCACATTTATTCAATGAAATAGCATAGTTTTGTGATTCTCCCTTAATTTGTGGTTAAGTGTGAAAACATGCGTTTTAGGTCTTTAATGTGCCAATTCTAATTTACCTTTGATTCCACTAGATGCGTTGATTTGTTTGTTAAGTGATTTCAGGTTGAAAAGGCTAGGAATAGATCAAAGGAGTGAAGGGAAAAGCATGCAAAGTGAAGAAATCATGGAATGCCAAAGATTTGGGATGCACTCATCCACGCGCACGCGCAATTGACGCGCACGCATGGATCGTAAAACCTCAAGGACGTGCACGCATGATGTACACGTACGCGTCGATGTCCGCACGTGACCTCTTTAGTGAAATTGTGCCTAGCAAATTCCGAAGTGCCCCTGGCCCAGTTTGGAGCTGAATTCTGGTGGTAAAAGGTTAAAAGGACCAAGGATAAAAGGGGAAGGCATCATTGAATCACATAACACATTAGTTAGTTTAGATCGTTAGTTTTCTAGAGAGAGAAGCTCTCTCTTCTCTCTAGAATTATGATTAGGACTAGGGTTAGATTAGAATAAGCTTAGATCTAGGTTTTAATTCTTGCTTTCATCTACTTCTACCTTTCAATTCTTTGTTGCTACATCTTGCTCTTCTATTCTATTCTCTTGTTGTAATTTCTTCTATTTTGTTTCTATATTTTGTTGTTGATCTACTCTTGTTCCTTTCATTTTCTTTTAATGCAATTTAAGGTAATTCATGTTAAGTGTGATTTTTTTATTGTTGTTGTTGATTCTTTGCAATTAGAAGTTGTTTGATTTTATTCTTGTTGTCAATTTACTATTCTTTCCATCTATGCCTTCCAAGTGTTTGACAAAATGATTGGAAGGATGTTAGAGTAGAACTTTATGTGCTTGTCTTGGGATGGTAACTTAGGAACTGTTGAGTTGCTAATGTCCAAGCAATTGGTAGTTCGTAGCCATTGACTCTAGCCTTCATTAATTCAATTAGTGACTAGCTAGGACTTATGGACTTGGATTGATAAAGCTCGCTTGACTTTCCTTTACTTGTCAGAGGATGACTTAACGAGATTGATCCTTGCAATTATCATGTTGTGGTTAGTGATAAGGATAAAAATCCTTGACCACTAAACCTTTCCGAGACCTTTTTATCATTTGATTTTCATTACAATTTACTTTTCTTGATCCTCATCCAAAACCCCAAAATATAAATGTCCATAACCAATGACAAGAACACTACCCTACAATTCCTTTGAGAGACGACCCAAGGTTTGAATACTTCGATTTATTTTTATAGGGGTTTGTTACTTGTGACAACCAAATGTTTGTATGAAAGGATTATTTGTTGGTTTAGAAACTATACCTGCAACGAGAATTTATTTGTGAATTCTTTACCAACCAATTTTCTAATCATCAAAATGGCGCCGTTGCCGGGGAGTTGCAATGGTGTTGTGTTATTGGTTATTGTATATATGTGAATATTGTGAATATGTTTGCCTTTTT
>NC_029774.3:70159968-70160570 GCF_000817695.3 Arachis duranensis | reverse complement strand
ATCTTTTTAAAATCAAATCTTTTTCAAATCATATCTTTTCAATCAAATCTTTTTCAAATTCAATTTCTTTCTATTTTCAAAGATACTTGCTATCAATTAATGATTTGGTTCAACATTTCAAGTATGTTGCCTTTTCTGTTGAGAAAGGTTTAATGTTTGAATCATATCTTTTCTTGATAGCCAAGTCATTAATTTTCAGAATCACATTTTTTTAAAATGTTTTTCAAATCATATCTTCTCAATCACATCTTTTTTAAAACCAATCATATCTTCTTAACCACATCTTTTTCAAAATAACTTTCAATCAAATCTTTTTGATTTCTAATTTCAAATTCTTTTTCAAAAATCACTTGATTTCTTTCCCACTTTTATTTTCGAAAATCAATTAGTGTTTTTCAAAATGTTTTCAAGATCTTTTACTTGATTTTCGAAAATTACTTTCCCTTTTCTCACATCCTTCTATTTATGGACTAACACTATTCCTTAATGCAAAATTCGAACTCCATCTTCTTTGATAAGTTCGAATTTTCTACTTCTGCCTTCTATTTTTCTTTTCCTCTGACACCTCAAGGAATCTCTATACTGTGACATAGAGGATTCCA
>NC_029774.3:70157422-70157816 GCF_000817695.3 Arachis duranensis | reverse complement strand
TCTCACTAGAGATGGCAGACAATTCAAGAAAACAGGCTTATGGACTTGTAGAGGATGTTCTAGTAAAGATTAAAGACCATTACATCCCCGCTGATTTCATAGTCCTAGAGACTGGGAAGTGCATGGATGAATCCATCATCCTTGGCAGACCCTTCCTAGCCACAGCAAGGGCTGTGATTAATGCTGATAGAGGAGAATTAATCATTCAAGTGAATGAAGAATCCTTTGTGTTTAAGGCTCAAGGATATCCCTCTATCATCATGGAGAGGAAGCATGAAGAGCTTCTCTCAAAACAGAGCCACACAGAGCCCCTACAGTCAAACTCTAAGTTTGGTGTTGCGAGGCCACAACCAACTTCTAAGTTTGGTGTTGAACCCCCACATTCAAACTCTAA
>NC_029774.3:70156940-70157270 GCF_000817695.3 Arachis duranensis | reverse complement strand
TTATATTTTATCTATTTTCCTTTGTTATTTTATGTTCTTTTGTAGGTTGATGATCATGAGAAGTCACAAAATCAATTGAAAAGGCAAAAACAGAATGGAAAACAGAAAGAAAAATAGCACACCCTGGAGGAGAGCATGCTGGCGTTTAAACGCCAGTAAGGCTAGCTGTTGGGCGTTTAACGCGCAGTCTGGCACCATTCTGGGTGTTTAACGCCAGAAAGGGGCACCAGACTGGCGTTAAACGCCAGAAAAAGGGCAAGCACTTGGCGTTAAATGCCAGAAATGGGCACCAGCCCGGCGTTTAACGCCAGAATTGGCCAGAAACGCATT
>NC_029774.3:70155888-70156038 GCF_000817695.3 Arachis duranensis | reverse complement strand
AAGGGTGCATCAAGACCACTTCTATGAAGTTGTGGCCTTGAAGAAGGTGATCCCCGAGGTCCCTTTTTCACTCAAAAAGAGCGAATATCCGGAGATCCGACATGAGATCCGAAGAAGAGGTTGGGAAGTTCTTACCAACCCCATTCAACA
>NC_029774.3:70140562-70142208 GCF_000817695.3 Arachis duranensis | reverse complement strand
GGGGCGTTAGTGACAGACGCAAAAGAATCACTGGATTCTATTCCGGCCTGATTGAGAACCGACAGATGGATAGCTGTGCCGTGACAGGGTGCGTTGAACATTTCCACTGAGAGGATGGGAGGTAGCCACTGACAACGGTGAAACCCTTGCATAAGCTTGCCATGGAAAGGAGTAGGAAGGATTGGATGAAGACAGTAGGAAAGCAGAGAGGCGGAAGGGACAAGCATCTTCATACGCTTATCTGAAATTCCCACCAATGAATTACATAAGTATCTCTATCTTTATCTTTATGTTTTATTCATCATTCATAACCATTTGAGTTTGCCTGACTAAGATTTACAAGGTGACCATAGCTTGCTTCATACTAACAATCTCTGTGGGATCGACCCTTACTCGCGTAAGGTTTATTACTTGGACGACCCAGTACACTTGCTGGTTAGTTGTGCGAAGTTGTAGTGATCACAATTTCGTCCACCAGTGCTTCTCTGGAAAATATAGTTGGCGTGCCACGCCCATGTTAAAGCTCCATGAATCCTCTTCTAGAATTGTCAACTGGCGTGCCACGCCCTATTGCTGGCGTGCCATGCCCTATTGCTGGCGTGGCACGCCCTATTGCTGGCGTGCCATGCTCATACTCTTTGGTGGCGTTTGTATCAAGTGGCACGCCCAGCTTCACATGCTCAACTTTTTTTCTTGTTTCCTCCTTTTATTTGTTGTTCTTTTCATCTGAAATTCAACTCAAACTCATTCCAAAGTAATGTACCATAATATTCACCATTAGCTCATGAAATTGCATTGATTGAATGAGATTACACTTCTTTTATGGTCCTTTTGGATAGGAGAAAGAAGTAGATGATGTAAGTCATCACTCATCATCCGTAGGATAGGCATTCATCATATGCATCTATGTGACATTGTTTGGGTGTGCATATTATAATTGGTTTGCCTATGTGAATAATTTTGTTTAATTGCTCATTGATATACTTGACATAACTGCTCTTGATCGTGTTTAAACCTCGTTACTTGTGTTTGTGACTATAATTGGTTGGATTGTGGAGAGTTGGAGTTTGATTGCGTTGTTTGGGCCTGAGGCCGTGTTTCATTATGTGATGGACTTGAGGCCATGCCTAGTTTGTCTGTATGAAAAATTAAACTAGTTCAGCATAGACTTAAAATCTTATGCCTGGGATAGGTTGGTCATTCATGCTATCTAGGGAAAGCTTTTAAGATTCTTATAACTAAGAAAAAAGGTTTTCCAAGTCCTTGGGTAATTAACTGGTGTTCATACCCTGACCGAGCTCCCCAACTCGGCAAGATCATAAAAGGTCCGACCTCGCCCTAAGGCCCACGCCTAGAGGTCGAGAATCGCCCAAAGACATCACCCCCAAACAAAGATCCACAAAATCCCGAAAAAGAAAAGAGCTCGGAAATTCTAGAAGCAGTCCGGGCACAACAAAACCGACTAAAACAACTCGAAGAGGACATAAAAAGAAACTGAACAAGATCTGAGAAGGGAGGCTCGCAAGCGCAGAGAATTAGAAGAAAAACTGCGGAAAATAGAAGCTAACCTGAAAGATCGGACAGACCGCGGCCCCACCCCCGAAGGCAACCATGATCCCTTCACGCAAGAGATCATGAAGGAGAAG
>NC_029774.3:70133906-70134341 GCF_000817695.3 Arachis duranensis | reverse complement strand
CCCTCCACAACAACGTTGTCCGTACTGAATAAGCTCAGATCCAGGTCAGGAGCAAGCACCTGGACCTGAGCCTTCAAATTTTCAAACATGGCATCCATACCCTTGGCCACATGACCTTCCAGCTCGTAAAACTTGTCCTGCGCAGATTGCAACTCCTCCTTTGTCTCCACAAGCTCAGCATATAGCCGAGTATAATTCTCTACAGCCGCCTTCGCCATCTCCTCAGATGTCTTCGCCATCTCCAACTCAGTAATCCTGGCAGCCTTCAGTTGACTAATCCTATCAAGCTCGGACTGAGTCTTCTCAAGTCAGGAGCTGGTCGCCCCAAGGGGGGATTTCTTGAACTCCCGGGCGATAGCGGCATGGAGACTAGCCATCCGGACACAGCTCCGTGCCATATACTGAAAATGATGCTCCATAGATACATCATCAGTG
>NC_029774.3:70133244-70133717 GCF_000817695.3 Arachis duranensis | reverse complement strand
AAGGATCCTGACTTATAGCTCGGAACTGGGGAGTCGGAATAGTCTTTGACCGAGTCTGAACACCCACAGTAGTCTTCTGCGGAGAAGATCGGGCAGAAGCCTCCCCAGCCTCGATGTTTCGAGCAGCCACAGACTTCTTCGTCCGACGAAGAAACTTCATGGAATCCGCCTGAGAAGACATCTCTGCAGAAATAAAAAGAAAAGGATTACCACAACAGAAATTCCACCAAAACAAGCAAAACCAACATACTAAGAAAAGGCGAATCTCAAAGAGGTCGGGAACTACCTAACTCGGAACGGAGAAGGCTTGGATCTCCCAACATTTTCTTCGTGTCCAAGGGAGGTGCCCGACCCCATAAACTGCTCACCACACCCACAAAAGCCTGCTCCACCTCATCTAGACTCTCAAAAGTATACTTAGCAGACACTACATTCTCCTGCCAACAAAGAGGAAAAGAAGGCTCCCCACTCTC
>NC_029774.3:70106040-70132570 GCF_000817695.3 Arachis duranensis | reverse complement strand
AAGCATATGTGCACAAGAAAAGAGATGGGAAACAAACCTGGAAGAAGGAAACGACGACGATGAGCTCCAAAAGCAAAGAGAACAGAACGGCGACGCAGAGGAAACCCCGGAAGAACACGCGGAAAGACTCGGGGAAGAAGAAAAAGAAAGAAGAAACGTTGCTCGAAAAAAGAGATGGCGAAACTCAGAAAAACAGGAAGAGAACGGAAATCGAGGAGAAATGGTAAAATGCAATAAATGCTGAAACGGCCATTTTTGAAATTTGAAAAACTACTATGCCCGAGCTCGACCTCTCAAAAAGGACGAACTCGGGCAGGGGCACTGTTCATACCCTGACCGAGCTCCTCCAAATCATAAAATGTCCTAGATGAAAACTTCAATTAAATAAAATCTAATGCAATTGAGCAACAATCAAACATACTAGCTGTTCATACCCTGACCGAGCTCCCCAACTCGGCAAGTTCATAGAAGGTCCGACCTCGCCCTAAGGCCCACGCCTAGAGGTCGGACCTCGGACCCTAAAGCAAGGAAGGCCCATCAAAAGGAACGCAGCCCAAAAGCTAAAGGCCGAAAAGGCCTAGAGAAAGGCGGTTCCACAAAGATAGAGATAAAACTCCCAAAAGATAAGATAAGATAAGAATATCTTATCAGGGAAGATCACAGCCAACTACTATAAATACACTGGAGCACCCAGGTATGGCACACATTCTACATTCTACACATATCTGCTTGGACCCATGCTAACTTAAGCATCGGAGTGTCATTGCAGGTACAACCACCAGCCGCTCAGCATATCAAGCTCGGGTCACGGAACCCCCACCTCGGGTCTTGCCAGACGTCCGAGCTACACGTTTCAGGTAACCCTCGGAACAACTGGTTTCTCTTTTGAAAAGGATTTTGGATGTTAAACTTTTGGTTTTCGAAAAGGTACATAAGATGAGCAACGATTATTGTATTTTGAAAACAGTTTTATTTTACATATCTTGTTATAGAAATTCTTTAACAAGGATGACATTCTCGCCCCCCTACAGGTTTCCCTTTTCAAGATATGGATGAAGAAGTTATGAAGAGTTTATCTTAGTTTCTGTTTCTATGATGCTTTGTATTATCTTAGTTATTAATATTTTTCCCTCGCTTTTATCTTTATAATTTTGTAAGAGGGATAGGATTTGTGGGATGTAATGCTTGTAAGTTATTTATTATATATGTATATATACTGTAAGTGTTGTATCTAATTGTATGTATGTTTTTAAGTTCAAAAGTATTTTGGGTTTCTTATTCGAAAAGAAAAAGTTTATATAGTTTCAACTTAAAAAAAAGGCTCCTATCATAGTATTAAAGATATATATTTATCAAAGTTATCATAATATCTACGCTATCAGAGTAGCATAGCCGGAAGTGTGACATTTTGGTAGCAAGGGTGTTACACCACCACCAAAAAATGTCAAGATAATTAGAAGTTTTTTGGGTCATGCTGGGTTTTATAGAAGGTTTATCAAGGACTTCTCAAAGATTGCCAAACCTTTGAGCAATCTTTTGGCCTCTGATAATCCTTTCAATTTTGACAAAAAATGTTTAATTTCTTGTGAGACCCTCAAGGCAAAGCTTGTCTGGCATCTATCTTAGCACCACCAATTTGAAATCTACCTTTTGAATTGATGTGTGACTCTAGTAACTTTGCAATTGATGCAGTATTAGGACAGAGACAAGACAAACTTTTGCATGTCACATATTATGCTAGTAGGATGTTAAATGAGGCCCAAAAAAACTACACAACCACTGAAAAAGAATTGTTGACTGTTGTATTTTATTTTGACAAGTTTAGATCTTATTTAATTGAGTCAAAAGTTATTGTATATACTGATCATACTGCACTAAAATATCTTTTGACTAAACAGGAGGCAAAATTAAGACTCATAAGATGGGTTCTTCTACTTCAAGAGTTTGACATTGTGATAAGAGATAGAAAGGGAGTAGAGAACCAAGTAGCAGACCACCTATCCAGGCTCCCTCTTAAAAGCCACCAAGATCATACCTCCCCTTTGAATGAGCAATTCCCTTATGAGCATCTCTTGATGATCCATGAAGCACCGTGGTTTGCAGATATTGCCAACTACAAAGCTGGAAGGATTATCCCAAAAGATTTTATTAAGCAACAAGTAAAAAAGCTCTTAAATGACGCTAAGTATTTCTTGTGGGATGAACCCTATTTGTTCAAAAGATGCTCAGATGGAATACTAAGGAGGTGCATACCCAATTAAGAGATCCAAGGAATTTTAAGGCATTGTCATGGATCTGAGTTTGATGGACACTTTGGTAGGGAGAGAACAGCAATGAATGTGCTTCAGTGTGGCTTCTATTGGCCTACTTTATTTAAAAAATCTAGGGAGTTTGTTGAAAAGTGTGCTGAATGTCAAAGAGCTAAAAATCTGCCTAAGAGATATGAGATGCCACAAAACTATTAGAGGTTGAGTTATTTGATGTTTAGGAAATTAACTTCATGGGTCCATTTCCATTATCATACTTAAATTCTACATCTTGGTGGCTATAGATTATGTGTCAAAATGGATTGAAGTAGTGGCTGTGTGATGACAAGTCATCTTATGCTAGCTTTTCAAGCATTTTTCACTTGTTTCATTAGGTTTTATGCACTTTCTTGCATTGTAAGTAAGTAGTTTGGAGTGGATTTGCACAGTTTTGTTGAATCAATCAACCATCCTTTATTTGACACTAAATCATAAGGTTTAGCTAAAATTAATTGGGTTTTGAATGATTTACAACCCTTGTGAATTTGGTGATACTTTGATTGGTTGTTTTGATTACTTGTAGGTGAAGAAGAGAAATAAACAAGGAAAGCATGGCCTAAGAAAGAAGAAAAGCATGGCCTATGGAAGAAGGAAAGCGTGGCGCATCAAAGGAGAAGCTATAGCGCTCTCTCCAAGAGCTTAGCACTCTCTATGAGAGCCCTACTCAAGGCCAAGGAAGCAAAGCAAGCAATGTTGTGCTCTCCTTGTTAACCGAGCACCAAAGAAGCAAGGAAAAAATCACAATGCTCGGTTAACACAAATGACTTTATCGGGCTCCCTTCCAATTTAATTCAAGGTGAAATGTTTGCTAGTGGAGGCCCCAAGGATCGAACATATGAGGCAAGGGACCAAGGGAAGCGCTCCTTACAAGGAAAATAAGCCAAAATTGGCTGAAATGCGCTCACTAGGGTTCGAACCAAAGAAATGGAGGAGCACTATCCTTGTTTGCTTCACAAAAAAAATTGGCGTCAAAGGCTTCCGCCAAGGTTCGAAGTTGGGACTCATTAACAAGGCAAGGGAGCTGCGCTCTCCCCACTCACCAAGCGCTATTGCTTGGCACAAGGCTTGGAGCGCTATTGACATGACCAAGGAGCTAGGTGCGCGCAACAAATTGACACGGCAAGGGAGGCAGCACCAAGGCTTGGTGCGCACCAACAAGGCAGCTTGGATGCTGCGCTCTCCCCACTCACCGAGCGCTACCCTGATACATGTCCAAGGAGCTGAGACGCACCAAAAAGTGAAGGCCAAGGCAAGGGGAATGCTGCGCTCACTCCACCAACCGAGCACTCTACTAGGAGTGTGACCCATGGTCAAAATTCAACCAAAATTCCAATTAAATTCAAATCTTCACAAAATTAAAAAGCCCACTCCAAATTCTAAAATCCAAAAATAGGAAGTATATAAATAGAAGTTAGTTTGATTTAGAGAGGACCCTTTTTTTGGACTTTTGAACCTTTTTTACCTTTTCTTACCTTTTAGGATTTTTAGACACTTTTAATTTTCATTGAGAGCTGAATTTGAGATTTGAGCTTTGGGTTTGGGAATTGGAAAAGAGAATTGAGTTCTCTTCTTCTTTTTTCTTAGTTCTACACTCTTCACTCTTTGTTTCAAATTTTGGATTGAGAATTGAAGGAATTCTGTTTCATTCTTGATCTGAGATCTCTCTTTGTTTACTTTCTACATAATTTCAAGGAATTGTGATTTGGATGTAAGTTTTCTTTAATGCTTTTATCTCTATTTTCTTCTGCAATTGTTCTCTATTGGATCAAGGAAGGAATTGAGATCTAGACTGGTTCTCTCGTCTCATTCAACCCCAGAGATCTTCAACTTCTCTTTTAGTTATTGCAATTGAACTAAATTTACTTTCTGTTTTGCTTCTTCAAGCAATTCTTCTTTTCTGTTTAGATCTGCTACATTTTAATTCACCTTTCACTTCTCTGCTGATTGTCATTTACTTTCTCTTGTTTAATTTCTGAAATCTCAGCTCCCCAAGCCTTTTATGATTCAAGCAATTTATATTTCTTGCACTATAAACTTCAGCTATTTACATTTCTTGCAATCTAAGCTTCTGTCATTTACATTACTTGCACTTTAAGATTCAGCTTCTTTACTTCCTTTGCCCTTTAATTTATAGTCAATTATCCCTTTCCCTTTAAATTTCATGTAATTTAGCTTCTCTGGATACAAATCACTCAAATCAACACTTATTTGCTTGACTAAATCAACCACTTAACTAAAATTGCTCAATCCTTTAATCCCTATGGGATCGACCTCACTCATGTGAGTAATTACTACTTGATGCGACCATGTATACTTGCCGATGAGTTTTGTGTTGGATCGTTTTCCATACATCAAGTTTTTGGCGCCGTTGCTGGGGATTGATTAGATTGACAATGATTAAGTAAGGTGGTGGTCTAGATTAAGCATTTTTCTACTTGTCTTCATTTTTTTACTAACAAACTAACTGTTTGAATGTTTGCTTAAGCTAACCATAACCTCACTCTAGCAATAGAGGCAAGAAGTGAAGTTCCCAACTCTGGTGATCTTGACAAAAGAACTTTGAGAAGAATAAGAAGAGAGCCAGAGGGAAGGGAGTCATTGGTGTAGAAGTTCCTGAGGAATGATATCAAGAAATGGAAGGGAATCCTTCTCATTCTAACCCACCAGAAGGAGTGGCCAATAACAATCCACTTCAGAGAATAGTTTTGGCTTCCTACACGTTTGCAAATCCAAGACATTGTGGGAGTAGCATCCTTACTCCCAATGTCAATGCAAATAACTTTGAATTGAAGCCACAGCTCATCACTTTGGTACAAAACAATTGCCCCTATGGAGGAGGCCTATTTGAAGATCCAAACCAACACTTATCCACTTTTCTAAGGATTTGTGACACTGTCAAAACCAATGGTCTGCATCCTGATATTTACAAGCTATTACTATTCCCATTTTCCCTTACAAACAATGCTACTCAATGGTTGGAATCATTTCTAAGAGATAGCATTAACACCTGGGAAGATCTACTGAACAAGTTCTTAGCCAAATTCTATCCTCTCCAAAGAATCATCAGGCTCAAAACAGAGGTCCAAACATTCACTCAGATGGATGGAGAGTCATTCCATGAGGCTTGGGAGAGATACAAGACCATGATCAGAAAGTGCCCTCCTGAAATGTTCAATGAATTGGACATACTTCAAAATTTTTATGAAGGACTAACTCTGAAGGCTCAAGAAGCACTATATCACTCAGCAGGAGGCTCCTTACAATTGATGAAGACTGTAGAGGAGGCCTAAAATCTCATTGATATGGTGGCTAACAACCAATATTTCTTTGCTCATCAAAGGCAGTGCCAACCATCACAAAGGAAAGGAGTGCTAGAGTTGGAAGGAGTGGACACAATCCTAGCTAAACACAAAGTGATGCAGTAGTAAATTCAGTAATAATTTTAGCAAATGGCCAAGAAAATTGATAGCCTCCAAGTTGCAGCAGTGAATACAAGCCAACCATCAACCACATGGGGGCAAAGTAAAGAAGCTTGTGAAGATCAACAGCAAGAATAAGTGAACTACATGCACAATCAAGGTTCTGGATGAAATGAAGTTTATGGTGACACTTATAACCCATCCTGGAAGAACCACCCAAACCTTAGATAGGGAGATAGCCACAACCAGAACCAGCAGCCATGGCAAAGGAATTCAAGCCAAAACAACTCAAGAAACAACCAGAACTACAACCAGAAGAACAATAACCAAAATTCATATAGAAAACCCCAAAACAACTACCCCAATTCCAACCATTATCAATCCAATAACCAAACCACCAACCAAAACAACTATCATCCACCCTTAATAGCTCACAACCAACCACAAATCCCACAAGACTCTCAGAGAATCTCTAACTTGGAGATATTGATGGAAAAAAAAATGATGAAACAGTAAGAACTCACAAACAAGAACAATGAAGCTTTCATAAGAAACATAGAAAGGTAGATTGGACAGCTTTTCAAGCAATCCATGATTGAAAAGCCATCAAGCTCACTCCTAAGTGACACCATTACAAATCCTAAAGAAGAATGTAAAGCTATACAGCTAAGGAGTGGGAGAACTTTGGTGAATGACAAGGAGGCAACCAAGAAGCCTATGGAAAGCAACAAAAAACCAACAGAGAAAGAGGAAGCCAGCAACAAAGAAGTAACAATAAGTAAGCAAACATCAGAGAAGCTCAAAGAGAAGAATGATCAAGAGAAGCCTGAAGAGGGAGAGAAGCAGCCACAAATCTCAAGAAAAGGGAAGGAAACAATAGAAGGAACATCTCAAGGACAGAAGCAAGTGGAGAAGACTTTCACACCTCCCTTGCCATATCCTCAAACCCAACACTTCCCTAAATTCCTTGAAGTCTTCAAGAAACATTAGAGCAGATGCCTTTATATGCAAAATTCTTGAAGGAACTTATCAACAAAAAGAGAAGTTGGCATGAGAAGGAAACCATATTGCTCACTGAAGAATGCAGTGCATTAATCCAGAAAGGGCTTCCCCCAAAACTGGAGGACCCTGGAAGCTTTTTCCTACCTTGTACCATTGGCAACATAAGCATCAATAAAGCAATGTGTGATTTAGGAGCTAGCATCAATCTAATGCCCTCTCTTCTGATAAAAAGGTTATGCATAGAGGAGGTAAAGCCCATACAGATGTCACTAAAGCTAGTGGACAAGTCTGTGGTATTTCCCAAAGGTCTGATTGAAAACCTTTTGGTCAAAGTGGATAAGTTTATATTCCCTACAGACTTTGTGATTCTGGACCTAGATGAGGAAGGAAGTAATTCCATCATACTCGGAAGACCATTCTTGGCTATAGCAAGGGCTATTCAGATGTGAAACAAGGGGAATTGACCCTGAGAATGCATGATGAAAGTATTACTCTAAATGTCTTTCCAGAAACACAGCATTATGATGAAAAGAAAGAATGCATGGAGATCAACAGAGAAGACTTGTAGTGGAAGGAAGAAACCAACAAGACACTCATTAATTCCCTTCCAAAGCAAGAAACAAGTAACAAGGCAGAACAAAAGGAGAAGGAGAATGAGCAGAGTAATGAGGAAAAGCTAGAAGAAATTGAAGTGTTAATCACTGAGAAGGAAAGTCCCAAAATGCATTCCACTGTCAAAGAAGAAGGATCAACACAAAGAAGAAAGAAAAGCAAGAAAAAGGCTCAAAATGAGTGGAAGATAAAAAAAGGTCCCAACTGAGGGATTTTTAAAGGGAGATAAAGTACAGTTAATCTACCAACAGTTGGGAACAAACCAATAAGCTGATGACTACTACACTGTCAGTAGGATACTCTCACTGGAGCATGCAGAAATTGAACATAGAGGCACTGGAAGGAAGCTCACAGTGAGGGGAGACAAGCTGAGACACTTCAGTCATCAACCATCCTAATGAAGGCCCAATGTCAAGCTAATGACAATAAAAGAGCGCTCCATGGGAGGCAGCCCATGATTTAAGATTTTTGTCTTGTTTTAAATCCAATAATCAATGATCCCTCTAGCATGAAATTGAATTCTCATGAACAAATCTAAAAATTACATGCACTGTCTTGAAGCATATGCTAGATTTCTAAGTTTGGTGTGCCTACAAGCACTCCAAAATAGCTTCTCAAGCTTTCTTAGACTATATACTTATTCATTTTGATGAAGTATATAGCCAAACATTAAGTTTGTTGTCTGCCCATGCATTGAAGTGCAGAGAAATCAATTTTATTCATATGATTAAATTTATGGATAGATGGATCATACATTGTTTCATTTTAGGAGTTTATGATAGAAAATAAAATGTTCCTTATGATGAATGTACCAACTGTGATGAATTATTTACATTTTACATTAATTCCTTAGCAAGGAACAAGTTTGGTGTCCACCAAATTTTGGTTCACTATCTAAGGAGCACAATTGGTTATTTATGAGTAAGGAACATGTTGAATTGTGTAAATTCAATTCACCACACCACCGTGCCACTTTCACTTCCAATGCTCACTATTTTGTTGATTTAATTGAATAGGAAAAAGAAGATTGAGAAGAGGACAAAAAGGAGGGAAGTCACGGCTATGACAATGCAAGGGAGGGTGATCACATGTGCCTAGAGAAGTGTGCCCCTTGGAAAACAAAATCTGCATGCATGCACCCTTGGAGCCCGAACCTCATGCAGCCAATGGGGAAGGAATCCTTGTCAACCTTCAACTAAGCATGCAAGCCATCCTTCTCATGAGCTTCCCATAATGTTTAGCTCAATCTTCACCCTTCATGGCCTTAATCGAATTACACTCTTCAAATGTGTTTTTGTTCAAAGCCTTGGTACCTTGTCTATAAATAGCTTGAAATACTTCATGAGCTACACATTCATATAAGCCTTCCTCACACTTTAAGCTTCTAGTTCACTCCTTTCCTATCCCATAAACATGTTCCACAATACCTCTTCTCCCCAAACAGCACATTATTTCTCTTTCCTTTCATAATAAAACCGAACCTCATCTCCACCAAAGCTCACCCTTGCTTCTTCCCTTTTTCTAACGTCATGGCCCCATCAAGCTCTAGTAGAAGAAAGGGAAAGGAAACAATGGTGACCGAACCCCCAACCCATGATACAAAGAAATTTAAATCTCAGTTTCATGAAGGAAGATATCATAAGCTCATGAAATCAAAGCATGTCATTCCTGAGATGGGCTTCAGACTGAGGGAGGGGGACTATCCCATCATGAGGCAAATTACTAAGGAAATGAGGTGAGAACTTCTATGTGAACCCGTCACTGACATTAGTGCAGTTATAATAAGGGAGTTCTATGCTAATGCTGTGAAAGAAAGCAAGGACAGCCCCCCTTATAAGAGTTATATCAGAGGTGTTGAGGTGGATTTTAGCCCACCATCAGTTATGAGGGTCTTACAGCTGAGGATGGTAACCTATGGAGAGCTTAGCTTTAAGGATAGAATGCAGAGTGAGAATGACCCTGATGAGATATTACAAAGGTTATGCATGGAAGACACAAATTGGGAAAGAGACTCAAAGGGAGCCCCAAGTCACTTGAAAAGGCTAGATCTCACTCCTGAGGCCAAGGGGTGGTATGAGATAGTAAGGAGATCTATACTCCCTACTGGAAACACCTTATCGATCACAGTCAAGCGAACACTCTTAACATACTGCATCCTACATGGAAGAGAAATCAACCTCTCACAACTCATAGCCGATAGTATTCGGGAGATGGCTGAAAACACAAGCAAATCGGGTAGGCTTGGTCATTCAAGCACCATTCTAAGGTTATGCAACAGGGCTGGGGTGATCTTTGAAGACGAGGACACAGAGAAAATAATAGTAGGAAAGGGAATCACAAACAGAAGCATGGAAGGTATCACTGAAGATGATGAGCAAGAGGAAAGAAGAACTCAAAGTAGAGTAAGAAGACCACAAGTGGAGGAGGAACAAGTTTCTGGTACATTGGACTTGAGTCAAATGCAGAGAACAATTGAGGAAATGTCTCAACATTTAATGAAGGTAAAAGAGCAACAACAAGAACAATATTTGAGGCAATAGGAGAAATATTTGAAGGATAGAGAGGATATAGAGAGATGGTAGTGCCACATGGAGGAGCGACAAGAGAACTGGCAGCAACAAATGATGATACAACAGCAAGAATTTCAGACAAGAATTCTTGAAGGGCAAAAGGAACAGTCAGTAGAGTTTCAAAAGTCACATGAAGGATTGTTTCTAAGGCAATCCAAATATAGGGAATATACTCAAAATTTGTACCAATGGAAAAATCTATATCATACCATTGGAGAGAATAGGTGATGAGCGGATAATTTATACGCTTTTTGGCATTATTTTTAGGTAGTTTTTAGTAAGTTTAAGCTACTTTCAGGGATATTTTCATTAGTTTTTATGTTAAATTCACATTTCTGGACTTTACTATGAGTTTGTGTGTTTTTCTGTGATTTCAGGTAATTTCTGGCTGAATTGAGGGACTTGAGCAAAACTCTGATAGGAGGCTGACAAAGGACTGCTGATGCTGTTGGAATCTGACCTCCCTGCACTCAAAATAGATTTTCTGGAGCTACAAAACTCCAAATGACGCGCTCTTAACAGCGTTGGAAAGTAGACAACCAGAGCTTTCCAGCAATATATAATAGTCCATACTTTATTCGGGAATTGATGACGTAAAGTGGCGCTCAACGCCAAGTACATGCTGCTGTCTGGAGTTAAACGCCAGAAACACGTCACAACCCGGAGTTGAACGCCCAAAACACGTTATAACTTGGCGTTCAACTCCAAGAGAAGCCTCAGCTCGTGGATACATCAAGCTCAGCCCAAACATACACCAAGTGGGCCCCGAAATTGAATTTATGCATCAATTACTTACTCATGTAAACCCTAGTAGCTAATCTAGTATATATAGGACATTTAACTATTGTATTAGTCATCTTTTTGACCATTCGGTCTTTTGATCACCTTCATGGGGGATGGCCATTCGGCCATGCCTGAACCTTTTACTTATGTATTTTCAACGGTGGAGTTTCTACACACCATAGATTAAGGGTGTGGAGCTCTGCTGTACCTCAAGTTTCAATACAATTACTATTAGTTTTTATTCAATTCTCTTTTATTCCTATTCTAAGATATACGTTGCACTTCAACTTGATGAATGTGATGATCCGTGACACTCATCATCATTCTCACCTATGAACGCGTGTGACTGACAACCACTTCCGTTCTACTTTAGGCCGGGCGCATATCTCTTAGATTCCCCAACAGAATCTTCGTGGTATAAGCTAGATAGATGGAGGCATTCATTGGAATCCGGAAAGTCTAACCTTGTCTGTGGTATTCCGAGTAAGATTCCGGTATTGAATGACTGTGACGAGTTTCAAACTCCTGAAGGTTGGGCGTTTGTGACAGACGCAAAAGAATCAATGGATTCTATTCCAACCTGATTGAGAACCGACAGATGATTAGCCGTGCTGTGACAAAGCATTTGGACCATTTTCACATAGAGGATGGGATGTAGCCATTGTCAAGGGTGATGCCTCCAGACGATTAGCCATGCAGTGACAGCGCATAGGACCATTTTTCCGAGAGGATGAAAAGTAGCCATTGACGACGGTGATGCCCTACATACAGCTTGCCATGGAAAGGAGTAAAAAGAATTGGATGAATGTAATAAGAAAGTAGAGATTCAAGAGGAGCACAGCACCTCCACATGCCTATCTAAAATTCCCACTATTGATTTACATAAGTATTTCTATCCTATTTTATTTTCTGTTTATTATTAATTTTCGAACTCATCATAAACCATTTAATCTGCCTAACTGAGATTTACAAGGTGACCATAGCTTGCTTCATACCAATAATCTCTGTGGGATCGACCCTTACTCACGTAAGGTATTACTTGGATGACCCAGTACACTTGCTGGTTAAGTTGAACGGAGTTGTGTCCACACATAGCCAAGAGCCACAATAATGATTCCATACAATAACAAAGAGTATTACATTGATGTGATCACAATTTCGTCCACCAATAGGTATGCAGAAAGGATAGAGTATGATGAAGACACCCAAGCAAAGTTGGATTATTTAACCCATAGTATGCCAGCATTGAATCCACAGATCAAACCTTTTGAGCAGTACCAAGAGTTAGTGGACCGTCAGAGAGCAAGAACCAAGAAGCATATAACACGTACAATGCATAGGGTGGAGGAGGCTGGACTCTCAGGTCTGATGGATCCTATTTGGGATAGGAGGTGCCCTGTTGAAGAGCCTCAAGAATACACCAAGAAGAGGAAGAAGAAAGGAGAATCAAGCAGGAAGCATGATAATAAGAAGGTGGTAGAGTTTCTTTCATGTTTTTCAATTAAATAAGGAAGATGCATCCCTGCAACATGAGATGCCTCCAATTGCTTTAAGTTATGCACTTTCATTTTTTGAATGCTGATCTGCATAATGTTTGTCATCCATCATTAGTTTGAATTTTGTTTTATTTCCTTGTTGTTTGAATAAAAGGAAAATGTTTGAAATAGGAAGTGAATGTCCAATGTTGTAGAAATTTGAATGAAAGTTAGTGGTGGTATTTGTTTGATTTAATGAGTAGATCATAAAATAAATGTTGCATAATGACATGCTCCTTGAAGTATGAACTAGCTTATTGCTACAAAGTCTGCTATTAATAGAAATCCCTTGAGAATGAAGCAAAACAAAAAAAAAAAGAAAGAGAAAAGCCAAGAATTGGCAAAGAAACAAACAATAAGGCTAGACACCAATAGCTTGGACCCAAGGACACATGCCTGTGGTGTTTTTGTATTAGGATATGCTTGGACAAGTAAGTTCTGAGGAGTATTTTGAAACTTAGCCACTTAGATCAACTGATTTGGGATTGCCAACTGAAAGTCCACTATCAAAAGCAACCTAGCTACAAAACACTTAGTGATCCAAAGAGATGCTAGGCATCAATGTCCCTAGGAAGAAAATGTGAGCCATGTGTCTGTGGTGAAGAAATGTTGAGCAAAACTAAGCCAAAGGCTGCTGCAACATTTGCCACCAAGCCTTTAATGAGTAATAAGCTCTCTAAGCAAAATAAGAAAGGAAAAGCTAGCAAGGGATCAAAGCAAATGCAAGGCATTGTAGCAGCAACATTAGTAAACCTTTGGGGAAACATTTCCTATATAGCAGCAAGTAATAAATGAGCTACCATTGTCTGCATAAAACCCCATGAACCAAGTTCAACTATCTACTAAATAAGGATATGCATACTTCTCTATTTCATTTCATTTTCTCTTATGTTTGATGCTTGCTTGGGGACAAGCAAGGTTTAAGTTTGGTGTTGTGATGACAAGTCATCTTATGCTAGCTTTTCAAGCATTTTTCACTTGTTTCATTAGGTTTTATGCACTTTCTTGCATTGTAAGTAAGTGGTTTGGAGTGCATTTGCATGGTTTTGTTGAATCAATCAACCATCCTTTATTTGACACTAAATCATGAGGTTTAAGCTAAAATTAATTGGGTTTTGAATGATTTACAAACCTTGTAAATTTGATACTTTGATTGGTTGTTTTGATTACTTGTTGGTGAAGAAGAGAAAGAAACAAGGAAAGGGTGGCCTAAGGAAGAAGAAAAGCGTGGCCTATGGAAGAAAAAAAGCATGGCGTATCAAAGGAGAAGCTATAGCGCTCTCTCCAAGAGCTCAGCGCTCTCTATGAGAGCCCTACTCAAGGCCAAGGAAGCAAAGCAAGGAATGTTGTGCTCTCCTTGTTAACCGAGCACCAAAGAAGCAAGGAAAAAATCACAATGCTCGGTTAACACAAATGACTTTATCGGGCTCCATTCCAATTTAATTCAAGGTAAAATGTTTGCTAGTGGAGGCTCCAAGGATCGAACCCATTTGCCAAGGGACCAAGGGAAGTGCTCCTTGCAAGGAAAATAAGCCAAAATTGGCTGAAATGCACTCACTAGGATTCGAACCAAGGACATGGAGGAGCGCTATCCTTGTTTGCTTCACAAAGAAAATTGGCATCAAAGGCTTCCACCAAGGTTCAAAGCTAGGACTCATTAACAAGGCAAGGGAGTTGCACTCTCCCCACTCACCGAGCGCTATTGCTTGGCACAAGGCTTGGAGCACTGTTGACACGACCAAGGAGCTAGGTGCGCGCAATAGATTGACACGGCAAGGGAGGCAGCACCAAGGCTTGGTGCGCACCAACAAGGCAGCTTGGATGTTGCGCTCTACCCACTCACCGAGCGCTACCCTGATGCGTGTCCAAGGAGCTGAGACGCACAAAAAATTGAAGGCCAAGGCAAGGGGAATGCTGCGCTCACTCTACCAACCAAGCACTCTACTGGGAGTGTGACCCATGGTCAAAATTCAACCAAAATTCTAATTAAATTCAAATATTCGCAAAATTAAAAAGCCCACTCCAAATTCTAAAATCCAAAAATAGGAAGTGTATAAATAGAGTTTCATGAAGCATATTGAAGCCTGGCTGGCTATAAAGCGATGTCTAAATTCTTTTGGACTAAGGCTTCTTCTAATCACCACAATGCATGTAATGCCCTGCTGAAGCTTGGCTGGCTATTAAACCATGTCTAATTCCTGGACCAGAGCTTTAGACTTACATTGAAAGATTCCTGGAATTCTTCTTAAAAATTTTGAATTTCTTATTTTCTTTTTCCTATATATTTTTCGAAAAAAAATAAAAAAATACAAAAAAATCATAAAATCATAAAAACGAAAAATATTTTGTGATTCTTGTTTGAGTCTTGTGTCATGTTTTAAGTTTGGTGTCAATTGAATATTCATCTTGTTCTTACATTTTTCGAAAATTCATGCATTCATAGTGTTCTTCATGATCTTCAAGTTGTTCTTGATGAATTTTCTTGTTTGATCTTCATATTTTATTGTTTTGTGTTGTATGGTGTTTTTCATATACATTTTTGCATTTATAGTGTCTAAGCATTGAAAATTTCTAAGTTTGGTCTCTTGCATGTTTTTCTTTTCTTGAAAATCTTTCAAAAATAAGTCTTGATGTTCATCTTGATCTTCAAAGTGTTCTTAGTGTTCATCTTGACATTCATAGTGTTCTTGCATGCATCATGTGTTTTGATTCATAATTTTCTTGTTGTGAGTCATTTTTGTTGTTTTTTTCTCTCATCATTAAAAATTCAAAAATAAAAAAAATATATTTTCCTTATTTTTCTCAAAAATTCAAAAATTTGAGTTGACTTAGTAAAAAAAAACTTAGTTATTTCTTATAAGTCAAGTCAAATTTTCAATTTTAAAAAAATCTTATCTTTTCAAAACTTTTTCAAAAATCAAATCTTTTTCATTTTTTCTTACTATTTTTCAAAAATTTTTAATTTAAATTTTAAAATCTTTTAATGTGATTGATTCAAAAATTTTTAATTTGAACCTTATGGAAACACCTATAATTCATCATGGAGAAATCATCCAAATTTCTCATGGAAGGATCAACAACAGCCTCAACAAGGCTTTAATAATGGTGGAAGAAATAGGCTCAGCAATAACAAGCCTTTTCCATCATCTTCACAGCAACAGACAGAGAATTCTGAGTAGACATAGTCTCTGATCTGTCTAAGGTCACTTTAAGTTTCAAGAGTGAAACAAGATCCTCCATCAGAAATTGGAGGCACAAGTGGGCCAGCTGAGTAAGAAAATTATTGAAACTCCTCCTAGTACTCTCCCAAGCAATACTGAAGCAAATCCAAAAAGAGAGTGCAAGGCCATTGACATAATCAACATGGCCGAACCTAGGGAGGAAGGAGAGGACGTGAACCCACTACAAGAAAAAGGCGCATTTGTAACAAAAAATATTGTTACAAAATGTCGAAATTTTGAAACAAAAGTTTTTTGTAACAAAAAAGGGTCCATTGCAGTAAGTCCCATTACAAAAAGTTTTTGTAACGAAAAATGGAACTGTTACAATTCAATACCATATTTTGTAACAATTTTTTCTGATACAAAAAACCAGAAGCTGTTACAAAAGTGATAAAAAATTTTGATCTTGAAGGTATTTTTCGTGACAGTCAATTTTTTTCCTATCAAAAAATTTTGTTACAACCGCGCGGATTGGAAAAGCATAAGTGACGCGGAAGCATGGACGACGCGCCCGCATGGAAAAGCAAAACCCAGAATGACGCGTCCGCATGAATGACGCGATCGCGTGACGTGCGCGATCTACAGAATTTTAGAAGTCGTTGGCAGAGTTTCTGGGATGGATTTCAACCCAGTTTTTGGTCTAGAAACACAGATTAGAGCCAGGGAACATGCAGAAATAGAGAACATTCATTCTATACAGTTTTTTTGTTTTAGCTCTAGTTTTTACTCCTCCTCTAGGTTTTCTCTCTACACATTCATAGTTCTTCGGATTTTATTTCTATTGCTTTTTTGCATTGGGATATTGAGAAGAGTTATTACCTCATCAAGACTTCGTCATTCTAGTTCGTTTTCTTTACTTGGTTTTACTCTTCCATGTCCTTTAATTTAAGTAATTTTATTATTGGATTATTTTAGAATTTATTAATACAACAATTACCTTTATTTTTAATTGATTTCTTTGAGTTTTATTTATCATGTATTTCTTTAATTCCTTTTCCTATGTTATGAGTTTTACATTCACAATGAGCGAGTAGTTCCCTAACTTGATGGGGAGTTGATTAAAAGGAACCCTTGAGTTGGGATGCTTAAAGGAAAAATTATAATTGGGTTCATTGTTGGAATGTCCTCTAATCACTGACACTAATCCTTTTCAAATGAGCGGATTGGAACTTGTGAATAGAAACCACATTCCAACTTGTTTGACTCTCTCTTACCTAGTAAGGGATAACTAAACAGAACAACCTTCAATTAACAATTAATCTTGAGAGTACTTCAACAAGAATAGGGCTTCCAACTAATCTACTCCTAGTCAAGGCTTTTATTTAAATTACTTAATGTCTCCAATTTAATTTCCTGTTTATTCAACTCAACTCCTTTGAAAACATCTGATTAATAAAATAGCACACCTTTCTGCAACTCGTTGGGAGACGACCTGGGATTCATACTCCCAGTATTTTAATTTTAATCTTTGTGACAATCCTTTTAAATTGATAAGCGGATTTCTGGTTGGTTAAGAACTATACTTGCAACGCATATCTTATAACAATTCTTAATTCGCCAATTTTCGCCACGTCAATTTTTGGCGCTGTTGCCGGGGAGTTGCAACAGTGTGCTAATTTATTGATTGGCATTTATTTAATTGCAATTTTTTCTTTTTATTTTGTCACTATGAGCTGTACGTTTCTTTCGTTAAATGACGCATTCACTTCCTGATCCAAGCTTGCCAGTATTTGACCCTGAGATTGAAAGAACTCTTTCACGTATAAGGCAAGCTAGGCGTCGGTGAGTCCTCTCTGAGGATGAACCTGAAACATCATTTAAGGAATAAGCAAGCTCCCTCTCTACTGCTCCAGTTGATTTACATGCAGGTGACATGGCAGCACCTAGGCGAGTCACTATCCAGGAGGAAGGAGCCCCTGATTTTACATTACAACCATTCCAGGCACACCACCCAGCAGTGGCTGTGGATTTCGAAATAAAGTCTTCACTACTCAACTTGATGCCCAAGTTTCATGGCTTACCTGCCCAAGAGCCTATCAAGCACCTTAGGGATTTTCAGACTGCCTGTTCTACTGTTAAGCGTGATGGCACTGATGAAATCTCCATTCTGTTAAAAGCCTTTCCATTCTCTCTTGAGGGAAAAGCAAGAGAGTGGTACTACACTTAACACAGAATGACTGTTTCCAACTGGGATACGCTTAGAAGAGAATTTTTGGAGAAATTCTTTCCAGCTGAGGTTGCCGATAAATTGAGGAAAGACATGTCCATGATCGTTCAGGATGAATATGAAACTCTCTATGAATACTTGGAATGCTTCAGTAATCTTCTAGAAGCATGTCCACACCATATGATTGACAAGATAGTGTTACTCAGCTACTTTACATACGGCATGAAATCTCAAGATAGGACCACATTGGAAGGTGCTAACAATGGGTCTATGAAAAAGTACAAGACTACAGAAGAAGCATGGCAATTGATCAGCGACTTAGCTGAATCTACCAAGAATCACAGGCAGAAACAAGGTCGGTCAAGAGCTGTTGCAGAGGTATCCACTAGCAAAGAGACCGCTGCTATAGCTCAGAGCTTATGTGAAATGACTAACTTGCTGAAGCAGATGCAGCTAAGTCAACAACAGCCTCAGCAAGTTCAGCCTTCTCCGCCACAGCACAGCCAGTAGTTGGTTCCATAAAGAGTATGTGGAATCTGTGCAGATTACAGTCATTACACTGATGAGTGTCCGTAACTTCAACCGGAAGACCATACTGTAGCAGCCACTCATAACTTCTATGACCGCCCCAATCAAGGGTACAATCAAGGTGGCAGCTATAACCATGGATGACAGGATAATTCTAACCAAGGTTGGAGGGACAATCATAACAGAGGAGGCAGAGATAACAATGGAAATTAGAGGTGGAATAACAATAACAACTTCAGGCAGCAGAATCAGAATCAGGCCTACAGAACACCTCATTTAAGACAGCCTCAAGCACCTCAGCAGACCTCTTAGATCACTTATCCCTCTTCATCTCCTAACGATGAGTTACTATAATCTATTGATCGGAGACAACAGGCAATGGAAAACAACCTCACTTCTACTCTGAATGGTCTGAATTCTACTTTGCAAGCCCTTGTCTCACAGATTGGATCACTGAACAACTTCAATAACTAGTCCTCAAGCTCTGGTGGACTCCCCTCTCAACCATTACCCAATCCAAAGGGTGGCATTAATGCCATCACCCTAAGGTCCGGAACCACACTGTAAGAGAGGAATCAGGAAGAGCCAAACCTACCTGAACACGCCTCAGCTGAAGAGGTAGTGGAAATAGAAGATGTTGAGGAAGAAACAGGTATACAGGACATGGCTGAGGAAGAAAATGCTAGATCACAGGAAGAAGCACCAAAGGATGCAAACACTATAGAAAATGCCATTCCTATTCCATTTTCACAACTTGCAAGGAAGCCCAAGAAGTAGCTGGAACCTGATCCCAAAATGGTAGAAATATTCAAAAAGGTTGAGGTAACTGTTCCCCTTTTTGATGTTATTCAATAGGTACCTAAATACGCAAAGTTTCTAAAAGATTTATGCATACATAAAGACAAAATTAATGAATTAGAAACTATTCCTTTAGGTAGTTCTATATCTGCTTTAATGGAAAATATACCTGAAAAATGTAGTGACCCAAGCCCATGCATGGTTAATTGTACCATTAGATGTGTGATATTTTTTGACTGCATCTGTGATTTAGGAGCATGTGTGAGTATAATGCCTTTGTCTATATATGATATTTTGAGGCTCCCTCCCATAAAGAGGTAGGCAGCTCATTTTGTGTTAGCAGATAAAAGTATTATTACAGTGGCTGGAGTTGTTGAAGATGTATTAGTGGGAATTAAAGGTCTCACTTTTCCCATTGATTTTTATATCCTGGAGATGCCCCAAAATGACTCAGAGAAGCCATCATCAATCCTACTCGGAAGACCTTTCTTGAAGACCTCGAAGTTCAAATTAGATGATTTTTCAGGAACATACTCTTTTAAAATAGACGGCCGAGTAGTAAGCTTTAATCTGAATGGAGTTATGAAGCACCCTCCAGAAGATCATTCTATCCTCTAGTGTGACATCATAGATGAAACCGTGGCTGAAGTTCACCAGGAGGAGTTTGAAGAGAAATACATAGGACAAGGTCCGAGTGTGGGGAATTTTGAGGACAATGAAAGTACTCTACCACTGCCACCAGCTCCAGATAATCCAGAGCCTGACCATGAACAGAAGTCAGACTTAAAACCCCTTCCTCCGCACCTCAAATATGCTTACCTCGAGGACAAGCAAAAGTTTCCAGTTATCATTGCACGGGACCTCACTTCTCAACAGGAAGAGTAGTTACTTAGTGTTCTGAGGAAGCACAAGAAAGCAATTGGGTGGAGTTTGGCAGACATAATAGGCATCGACCCTCAAGTTTGTGAGCACAGAATCTTTTTAGAAGAAGGAGCAAGACCCATTCGTTAACCCCAAAGAAGACTGAACCCCACTATCTTAGAGGTTGTCAAGAAGGAAGTGACCAGACTATTAGAGGCAGATATTATCTACCCCATCTCAGACAGCGAATGGGTAAGCCCAGTACAAGTGGTCCCCAAGAAGTCTGGAGTCACTACAGTGATGAATGAGCATGGAGAGCTCATAGCTACCAGAGTACAGAACGCCTGGAGGGTCTGCATTGATTACAGGCGTCTCAACCAAGCCACTCATAAGGATCACTATCCTCTTCCATTCATTGATCAAATGCTGGATCGCCTGTCAGGTAAATCACATTACTGCTTTT
Source organism: Arachis duranensis (assembly GCF_000817695.3). NCBI lineage: Eukaryota > Viridiplantae > Streptophyta > Magnoliopsida > Fabales > Fabaceae > Arachis > Arachis duranensis. The sequence continues at coordinate 70,112,305 of NC_029774.3, read as the reverse complement.
TAGATGGTTATACAGGATATTTCCAGATTCATATAGCTCCTGAGGATCAGGAAAAGACTACTTTTACATGTCTTTTTGGGACTTATGCTTACAAGAGAATGCCCTTTGGCTTGTGCAATGCACCAACTACTTTCCAAAGGTGCATGATGAGTCTTTTCTCTGATCTTTATTGAGGACTGTATGGAAGTTTTTATGGACGATTTTAGTGTTTATGATGATTCTTTTATCCTTTGCTTGGATAGTCTATCTAGAGTATTAGATAGATGTGTCAGTACAAACCTTGTATTAAATTTTGAAAAACGTCATTTTATGGTTAAACAAGGTATTGTGCTAGGACATGTTGTGTCTAATACTGGTATTTCTGTAGATCCAGCAAAGGTGGATGTCATTTCTAGTTTACCTTACCCCTCCTCTGTGAGGGAAGTCCGTTCGTTCCTTGGCAATGCAGGTTTTTACAGGAGATTCATTAAGGACTTCAGTAAGGTAGCACTTCCCTTATCCAGACTACTGCAAAAAGATATCGAGTTCGAGTTCAGTGAGGATTACAAACAAGCGTTTGATAAGCTGAAAACCGCCTTGACTCAAGCTCCAATTGTGAGAGGACCAGATTGGAGCCAGCCATTTGAAATAATGTGCGACGCCTCCAACCATGCAGTAAGAGCAGCGCTGGCTCAACGAGAAGGTAAAGATCCTTTTGTTATTGCTTATGCGTCTAAAACTTTAGACGCCGCTCAGTCCAATTACACTACTACTGAGAAAGAGCTTCTTGCTATTGTTTTTTCTCTGGATAAAGTCCGAGCCTATTTACTTGGTACGAAGGTAGTAGTGTACTCAGACCACGCAGCTCTACAGTATTTATTAGCTAGAAAGGAATCAAAACTAAGGCTGATACGTTGGATACTGCTATTACAAGAATTTGATTTGGAAATTAAGGATAGGAGTGGTAACCAGAATCTAATGGCAGACCACATGAGTCGCCTTGAGCACATTAAGGATGATTCTACTCCTATAGATGATAATTTCCCATTTGATAACCTGCACGCAGTATCTGAGGTACTCCCTTAGTATGCACCTGTAGCTAATTATCTCGTTAGCCGCACCTTTCCTCCAAACTTTTCTAAGCATCAAAGAGACAAGCTAAAAAGTGAGTCTAAGTATTATATATGGGATGACCCATATTTATGGAGATGTGGCACTGACCAGGTAATTAGATGGTGTGTGCCTCAATCAGAATTCCAGTCCATCTTAGAGGCCTGTCACTCATCTGAAAGTGGAGGACATTTTGGCCCTCAAAGAACATCTAGAAAAATCTTGGACTGTGGATTCTGGTGGCCTACTCTTTTTAGAGACGCTGCTGAGTTTTGTAAATCTTGTTTCCCATGCCAAAATTTTGGTAATATATCCAAGAGGGACGAGATGCCTCAAAAAATTATGCTTTTTTGTGAAATTTTTAATGTTTGGGGCATTGACTTCATGGGTCCATTTCCAAATTCTAATGGCCACCTTTATATACTGTTAGCTGTATATTACGTTTCCAAATAGGTGAAAGCAATTTCTACCCGTACTGATGATGCTAACACTATTGTTTCCTTTGTGAGAAACCATATTATTTGTCGCTTTGGATCACCGCGAGCAATCGTGAGCGATCAAGGCACCCATTTTTGTAACAGAAGACTAACAGGATTACTGAAGAAGCATGGGATCATTCATAAAGTAGCAACAGCCTACCATCCTCAGACTAATGGGCAAGCCGATGTGTCTAATAATGAGATAAAGCGCATATTGCAGAAGATAGTCAAACCTCATAGAAGAGACTGGAGCACCAGGCTACAAGATGCACTCTGGGCATATAGAACAGCATACAAGACACCCATTGGGATGAGTCCTTTCCACTTAGTTTATGGAAAAGCTTGTCATCTCCCTGTTGAAGTAGAGCACAAAGCCTTTTGGGCAGTAAAGGAGTGCAACATGGGAATGGAGAAAGCCGGAGCTAAAAGGAAGTTGCAACTGTAAGAACTGGAAAGCCTTTGCCTAGAAGCTTATGAGAACTCAAGACTATACAAGGCGAAGATGAAGGCTGTACATGATCAGCACATCAGGAGAAAATAATTCCAACCTGGAGATTTAGTCCTCCTTTACAAATCTCGGCTGAGGCTCATGCCAGGCAAGCTGCAATCAAGATGGGAAGGTCCATACAGAGTAGAGAAGGCCGAACCAGACGGAGTTTATCACCTAAGCCATCCTTCCAGCTCCGAATTTATCAAGGTTAATGGACATCGTTTAAAGTTGTACCATGGCGAGAAGATGAAGAAAAACAAGGAGCTCGAGATCTTCCTCTTGAAAGATCCCCACATAGCCGAAGACTGAGCTAGTGGAGCGTCCAACTTATGGACGTTAACGCAAACTGCTAGGTGGGAGACAATCCACTATGGTATGATCGTTCTTTTCTTTGTTTTTTATTTTCGTATTCAATAACTCTTCTCTTTATTAGTACATTTCCTGCATCTGCATTTACATGCTTTTGAAAAAAAAATAATATTTACGCGACGCGACCGCATCAGTGATGCGTCCGCGTCGCAGGTGGATCAGAAAGTTTAAGAAACGAACAGAGAGTCACACAGGAGCGTGGCTGGAGGCGTGCCAGTGGCACAAATCGCCCCACGTGACCACATTGCTGACACGTCCGCGTCGAATGGGAACATTGGCCTCCCACGCGACCGCGTCACTCACGCGGCCGCGTGCCCTGGAATTCGTTGTAAAAATGGTGCACGACCAAAAGTTGTGCTAGAGTGGTGCTGGATTAGCGCTGAATGCCCAATTCTTCCCACGCGGACGCATGGCTCATGCGTCCACATCATAGCCTTCTAATAACCACCCATGCGATCGCATGACCCACGCGATCGCGTGACCCAAGACTTGGCAAAAAAAATATCATTTCGAACAGAGAGACGCGCAAGTGCGAGGCTGCCCTCGCGCCAGTAGCATAAAACGGATCACGCGACCACGTGACTGACGCAACCGCGTCAATTAGTATAAGCGCAATTCACGCGACCACGTGCCCCATGCGGCCGCGTCGCTTGCGCCGCACAGCATCTCTAATTTTCCAATTATCTTATCTTTCTTTTCTCCAAATCCTATTTTCTCTTCTTCCTTCTTCCTTCTTCCTTCTTCCTTCTTTCTCACTTTTACTCTCTCTCTCTCTCACCCCCATTAACAAGGTTTTCTTTTCTTCTCCCCCCTTACTTTTCTATTTTTCTTCTTATTTTTCTATGTTATCTTCTCTTCTTTTCTTTTCCTTTTACTTTTACTATCCATATTTTCTTCTTCTTTCTTTCTTCCTTTTTACTTGGTGTTGGAAATTTATTTGAGTCATTATTTTTCATTATATGCCTGTGGATTGTTGTAAAATTGTTTGGCAATTATATATTACCTTTTCAAAGGGCTGCTTGTTTGTTTACTTTAATACTTTCTATACCTTATTTACCATGCATGCTATGTGTTTGTGAATAAGCCCGTATGGCATCATGCACTTTTCTACATTATTCTATTCTACTATTCAATGCTTGCTTTTCATAAATTCCCTTTACTATTGTATTAATTGAATTTAATTGTCAATACAAATGTGATGGTTTGTTACAAAGTGATGCTTGATCTATGCTACTCATGCCTTTGCCAGCATGCCAATAAACATCTTGCATCTACTTACCATATCATGCACTTGCTTTATTCCCTTTAATGAACTTTTCACATGTTGTCATGACCATGTGTTCACTTCATTCCTCTTTACCGTGCATTGATTATCACTTATACAATCCTCTTCCTTGCTCTATCTCCTTAAATTTAATTTACTTTCTCTTCCCTTTTTCAGAATGGCCACCAAAAAGGGCAAAGAGAAAGCTACTCCCAAATCAACAGCAAGGAGAGGAACAAAGAGAGCACTAGTGGTAGAGCCTTCTTCAACTGCAGTCAAGCCCTCAACAAAAAGGATTAAGAGGATTATAAAGGTTGATGACAAGGAGAGAGCCTTCCCAGCAAAGGACACTGCGCGATTTCACAATCGCTACTGTGAGCAGATGTTCCCTATCCTGGCAGAACAGTGCTACAACAACGAATACCTTCTTATCCTCCCGCCCAATATTGCTACTTTTGTTGAGCCACAAATTGAACGAAGACAATAGGGTTTCCTACAGAGACAGCCGAGGCAGGTCAATCTTTCTTGGGTAGTCGAGTTCTATTCCAACTTCCACCTACCAACCCTGCAGTCTATCTTTGTCTGTCAGAAGCAAGTCCCTATTACAGAAGAGGCCATTCAGCGCACCTTAAATCTTCCCCCTACTCCAGAAGGATTGGACGCTTTTCAAAAAGTCGCACTCAAGCGCTAGGCGTACAACTTTGACTGGGACACTGTTCTCAGAGTTATCGCTCAACCTGGCAGCAAATGGATCTTTGGATACCATCGTTCCCGTCCTAAGGGAATCTCGGCTTCCGCCCTTACCTTTGAGGCTCACGTATGGGCACATATTATGTCCCATTACGTCTTTCCAAGCACTCATGAGTCCTCCTTCACTGCAGACATGGCCGTTCTACTATGGTGCATCCTCACCGACCAGCCTCTAAATTTACCGAGACATATCCGGAATGCTATGGGACACGTGCAAATCGCGGGCAACCTACCTTTACCCGCCTTAGTCTCTGATCTTGTCTCAACAGCCGGAGTCTCCTACAGAGCTGGAGACACCAAAGCCATACTTCCACGGGATGATCAGTACGTCCCTAATGGGAGATATCTCAGGCCACCACTTGCCACTACCAGCCAGTGCACAGAGGATACTGCAGTTCCTCCACCATCTACTAGTCAGCTGCTACATCAAATACTGAAGCGATTGAACTAACAAGAAAAGAAAGCAAAGCTTTGAGAGCACCACAACCACCGCCGTTTCAAATACCTCAAGGAGCTACTCACAGGCAACCACAGGTCTGACGAGGACCCAGGAACTCCGGACTCCACTTCCTTCACCAGCACAGGGAGCCATGATGGTCCCGACTGTGGAGATACTGCCACCAGCCCACCATTGTTCCTGACAGATGGCACCGAGGACGGTGCAAATCCTTAAGTGTGGGGAGGTCGGTCAGTACCTGACTTTCGGAGGTAATTTCTCTTCGCTAAACACCAATAAATTAGGATATTTAGTTAGTTTTTCTTTTGTAGAATAGGATAAATTGCATAGTAATAGACTAGTTGCATGCATGTTCTACTTGATTGAAAAGACAATAAGTTTCTTCTAAGATTCTATTTTTGGAACAAAAATTTCACTAATTTTAATTAAAACTTTTATGTTAAATTTGCTTGAAGTTGTATTTGGAACATGATTTTTAAGCCAAAGAATACACAACCTGTGAGATTTGAGCCTTTATGCATGGTTACATCATTTAACCATAATTGTTTTATTCTTGTGTGTTTACTTCTCTATGATTGTAATCTATATTTTGTTCCATCCTATATGTCCAATGTTTAATATATTTATATGCTGCATATGATTGAGGCCATTAATTGTTAGCTCACGTATCCAAATTAAGCCTACCCTTTCAATTACCTTTGTTAGCCACTTTGAGCCTTTAAATCCCTTTTGTTCTGTAATTTACCACATTACTAGCCTTAAGCAGAAAAAAAGTTATTGGTGCACGAAATTGCAATCACACTTTTGCAACTCCGCACAACTAACCAGCAAGTGCACTGGGTCGTCCAAGTAATACCTTGCGTGAGCAAGGGTCGATCCCACGGAGATTGTCGGCTTGAAGCAAGCTATGGTTATCTTGTAAATCTTAGTCAGGATATCAGAAATTATCAGGATTGATTGTGAAAAAGAACAAAAGAACATGAAATGATTACTTGTTTTCAGTAATGGAGAATAGGTTGAGGTTTTGGAGATGCTCCATCTTCTGAATCTCTGCTTTCCTACTGTCTTCTTCTTCAAACACGCAAGTCTCCTTCCATGGCAAGCTGTATGTAGGGTTTCACCGTTGTCAATGGCTACCTCCCATCCTCTCAGTGAAAACGATTGCATATGCTCTGTCACAGCACGCGGAATTCATCTGTCGGTTCTCGGTCAGGCCGGAATAGAATCCAGTGATTCTTTTGCGCCTGTCACTAACGCCCCGCCTCTCAGGAGTTTGAAGCACGTCACAGTCATCCAATCATTGAATCCTACTCAGAATACCACAGACAAGGTTTAGACCTTCCGGATTCTCTTGAATGCCGCCATCA
>NC_029774.3:70105573-70105862 GCF_000817695.3 Arachis duranensis | reverse complement strand
AAAGCATTTTCGTGTAGAGACCTTTTCTGGAGTTAAACGCCAGTTCTCATGCCAGTTTGGGCGTTTAACTCCAAGTTTTATGCCAGTTCCGGCGTTTAACGCTGGAATTTCTGAGGCCGAATTGCTACGCCGGTTTGGGCCATCAAATCTTGGGCAAAGTATGAACTATCATATATTGCTGGAAAGCCCCGGATGTCTACTTTCCAACGCCGTTGCGAGCGCGCCAATTGGGCTTCTGTAGCTCCAGAAAATCCGCTTCGAGTGCAGGGAGGTCAGAATCCAACAGCAT
>NC_029774.3:70083475-70087069 GCF_000817695.3 Arachis duranensis | reverse complement strand
ATACAATGTCAAAAGATCCTATTAATAGTAAACTAGTAGCCTAGGGTGTATAGAAATGAGTAAATGACGTAAAAATCCACTTCTGGGTCCACTTGGTGTGTGCTTGGGCTGAGCATTGAAGCATTTTCGTGTAGAGACTCTTTCTGGAGTTAAACGCCAGCTTTGGTGCCAGTTTGGGCGTTTAACTCCAAGTTTTATGCCAGTTCCGGCGTTTAACGCTGGAATTTCTGAGGCCGAATTGCTACACCGGTTTGGGCCATCAAATCTTAGGCAAAGTATGGACTATCATATATTGCTGGAAAGCCCCGGATGTCTACTTTCCAACGCCGTTGAGAGCGCGCCAATTGGGCTTCTGTAGCTCCAGAAAATCCGCTTCGAGTGCAGGGAGGTCAGAATCCAACAGCATCTGCAGTCCTTTTTGGTCTCTGAATCAGATTTTTGCTCAGGACCCTCAATTTCAGCCAGAAAATACCTGAAATCACAGAAAAACACACCAACTCATAGTAAAGTCCAGAAAAGTGAATTTTTGCTAAAAACTAATAAAAATGTACTAAAAAATAACTAAATCATACTAAAAACGTACTAAAAACAATGCCAAAAAGCATACAAATTATCCGCTCATCAGTTATATATCCCAATTTGAATCTTTGGTTAGCTTAAGATAGAACTGTGTGTGCTAATTAAGTATGGGAAATTGTGGGAACAAAAGATAACAAGGGAATGTGTCATGATAATATAATGGGAATTCGGACACCTACTCATGTGAAACTATAAGAATCAAAAATCTATGTGCATTGATATTCTATGTTTATTTTTATGTTTATGATAAAAAAAACCAAAAATATTCAATAAATAAATAAGGGGACAAAATTACCCCAATGCTGAGTTAAGAATTCAATGATCAATGCATGTATGATAAAATTAAAATAAAAAGTTGATACATGAGTGTTCATACCCTGACCGGGGTCCTCCAACTCGGCAAATTCGTAAGAGGTCCGACCTTGTCCTAAAGCTCACACCTAAAGGTCGGACCTCGGACAAAGAGCAAGGAAGGCCCATCAAAAGGAACGCAGCCCAAACCTAAAGGACGAAAAGGCCTAGAAAAGGCGGTTCCACAAAGATAGAGATAAAACTCCCAAAGATAAGATAAGATAAAGAATATCTTATCCAGGGAAGATCACGGCCAACTACTATAAATACACTGGAGCACCCAGGTATGGCATTCATTCCACATCTACACATATCTGCTTGGACCCATGCTAACTTAAGCATCGGAGTGTCATTGCAGGTACAACCACCAACCATTCCGCATATCAAGCTCGGGTCACCGAACCCCCACCTCGGGCCTCTCCAGACGACCGAGCTGCACGTTTCAGGTAAACCCTCGGAACACTTAGGATCACGGCCAAGACTCATAAAGTAGTTGAAGCTCACTGCTCGGCCGTCTATCTCAAAAGAATAAGTTCCTGAGAGTGCATCCAACTTGAACTTTGAGGTCTTCAGGAATGGTCTTCCGAGCAAGATGGATGACGGTCTTCCTAAGTTATTTTAGGGCATCTCCAAGATTTAGAAGTCAATGGGAAATGTGAGCCCCTTGATGCTCACCAGCACATCCTCAGCAATTCCAACCATTATAATAATGCTTTTATCTACTAACACAAAATGAGCTGCCGACCTTTTTAAGAGAGGGAGTCTCAAAGCATCATATATAGACAAAGGCATAATACTCACGCACACTCCTAAATCACACATGCAGTCAGAAAATATTACACCTCCAATGATACAGTTAACCATGCATGGACCTGGGTTACTACATTTTGTCAGGTATATCCCCCATTAAAGCAGATATGGAACTACCCAAAGGAATAGTTTCTAATTCATTAATTTTATCCTTATGTATGCATAAATCTTTCAGAAACTTTGCATATTTGGGTACTTGCTGAATAACATAAAAAGGGGAACAGTTACCTCAACCTTTTTGAAGATTTCTACCATTTTGGGATCAAGTTCCATCTGCTTTCTAGGCTTCCTTGCAAGGTGTGGAAATGGAATAGGGATGGCGTCTCTGGGAGTTTTACCTTCTTTTGGTGTGCCATTCTCTGGTTGAGTTACTTCGTCTTCAACCATGTCTTATACTTCATCTTCCTCCTAAACATCCTCCACTTCAACCATGTCCTCAGCTGGGGCGTATTCTTGTGGTCTCGGCTCCTCATGATTCCTTTTTTGTAGTGTAGTTCCGGAACTCAAGGTGATGGCATGGATGCCTCCCTTGGGGTTGGGTAAAGGTTGAGAAGGAATTCCACTGGAGCTTGAAGGCTGGTTGTTGGAGTTGTTCAGTGATCCAATCTGTGAGACGGGAGCTTGTAAAGTAGAATTCAGACTGTTTAAGGTAGAAGTAAGGTTATTCTCCATGGTTTTCTGTCTTTGGTCAATATAGTGTAGCAACTTGTCATTAGAAGAGGAATGGGATAAGTAATCTAAGGGATCTGCTGTTGGTTGTTCTGAGGCGCTTGGGATTGCCTTTGGTGAGGTACTCTGTAAGGCTGGTTTTGGTTCTGTTGTCTGTTGTTGTTATTCCACCTATGATTTCCATTGTTGTCTCTGCCTCCTCTGTTGTAGTTATCCCTCTATTCCTGGTTGGGATTATCTCTCCAACCCTGGTTGGAGTTGTCCTGCCAACTTTGATTGTAGTTTCCACCTTGGTTATAGTTGTCGCCTTGTTGATAGTATCCTTGATTCGGGCGATCATAGAAATTGTGAGTAGCTGCTAAGGTGTTGTCCTCGTGTTGGAGCTGTAAACACTCATCAGTGTAATGACTATAATCAGCACATATTCCACATACTCTCTGAGGAACCAGTTGATGAATCTGTTGTGATAAAGGAGGCTGAGGTTATTGTTAATTCAAGTGTATCTGCTTCAGTAAGTTGGTCATCTCACATAGACTTTGTGTGAGAGCAGTAGTCTCCTTGCTAGAGGAGACCTCTGCCACAGCCTTGGGATGGTTGTTTCTGTGCTTGTGATTTTGAGCGGACTCAGCTAAGTCGGCAATCAGTTGCCATACTTCTTCTGTGGTCTTGTATTTTTTCAGAGAATCATTGCTCGCACCATCTAATGTAGTCTTGTCCTGAGGCTTCATGCCCTATGTGAAGTAGCTAATCAATACCAACTTATCAATCATGTGGTGGGGGCATGCGTCGAGGAGATTATTGAAATGCTCCCAATACTCGTAAAGAGTCTCAGATTCGCCTTGAATAATCATTGAAATTTCTTTCCTCAATCTATCAGTAACTTCAGCTAGAAAGTATTTTTCTAAGAATTCTCTCCTGAGCGTGTCCGAGTTAGTAACAACTGCTTCAGGTTGAGTGTAGTACCACTCCCTCGCCTTCCCCTCAAGAGAAAACAGGAAGGCAGCCAGCAGAATAGAAGTCTCAGTTGTACTATTATGCCTGACAGTAGAACAGGCTGTTTGAAAGTCCCTGAGGTGCTTAAGAGGCTCTTGAGTAGGTAAGCCATGAAACTTTGGCAGTAGATTGATTAGTACAGTCTTCATTTCAATATCTGCACCCAGATTTGGATGACGCGCTTGGAAAGGT
>NC_029774.3:70081671-70082079 GCF_000817695.3 Arachis duranensis | reverse complement strand
CCAACCTCAGAAACAAAGAGCGTCCTCGAAGAAGTCCACGGAGGCATATGTGGGAACCACCTCGGAGCTCGAGCATTATCCAAGAAAGTAGTCCGAGCCGGGTTCTACTGGCCGACTCTGCAAAGAGACGCAACGGAATTTGTGAAAATATGCCCCCTGCCAAAAACACGCCAATTTTCACAAAGCACCACCCGAAGACCTTATCAGCGTCACCGCACCATGGCCCTTCGCAAAAATGGGGACTTGACCTACTCGGCCCGTTCCCCCAAGGACCGGGGCAAGTCAAATACCTCATAGTAGGGGTCGACTACTTCAAAAAGTGGATCGAAGCTGAACCCTTAGCCACCATCACGGCTCAGAAAAGCCGCAAATTCCTATACAAAAACATCGTCACAAGGTTCGGAGTCC
>NC_029774.3:70072757-70077071 GCF_000817695.3 Arachis duranensis | reverse complement strand
AAATAAACAGTTGATACATGAGTATGGAATGTGAAAGAGAATTCTGGGTAGCTAAGTACTAACTCCAAAGTTTGGGTTAATTAAAGATTCAATTTATAAGCTCACTTAACCATATATGTATCCTTACCTTTACCTTGGCCCCATTACAACCTTGAAAAGACCTCATGATGTTTCATTAGTATATTAAATGTTGTTGATTGGTTAGGAGAAGAACAAAAATTAGGGAGCATGATTAGAGAAGGATAGAGTGATTACCCTATACACTAGAGAGACTAGAGTATACATACATCATCAGTGAGGGTTCAATGCTTAAAATTCTATGTTCCCTGCTTTCATGAGCTACCTTCTTGCATTTTTATCTATTCTTACTGTATGAGAACTGAATTAGTGGAACTTGATTTGTAATTGTTTTGAAGAGCTTATTTATTCTTGATCAAGTGGACAAGAATCATATAGTTGCATTCACATATATAGGTTGCATTGCATTGCATGAGTTTTTACATGTTCCTACTCATTTATTTTATCTCCTCCAACTAAGCATGAGGACATGCTAATGTTTAAGTGTGGGGAGGTTAATAAACTACTATTTTATGGTTTACAATGTGTTTAACTGTGTGGTTTTATCATGATCTTTACCCACTTATTCATATAATTAGCATGCATTTATATTTCCTTCCTATAATTATTACATGATTGAAAACTTACTTCCTAGAGACTTTTAATTAGGTATTTTAATTCTCCTTTATTCCATTCGATGCCGTGATCTGTGTGTTAAGTGTTTCAGGCTTTATAGGGCATGAATGAGTTGGAGATCGGAAAGGAAGCTTGCAAAAATGAAAGGAACACAAGAAATTGAGGAGATGACCAGCGAGAAGTGGCGCGGCTGCATGGCTCACGCGACCGCGTGAAAGAGAGGAAATCGCAGTGACACGGCCGCATGGCTTACGCAACCACACGGATTGGAAAAGCATAAGTGACACAAACGCATGGACGACGCGCCCACATGGAAAAGCAAAACCCGGAATGACGCGTCCGCATGAATGACGCGATCGCATGACGTGCGCGATCTGTAGAATTTCAACCCAGTTTTCGGCCTAGAAACACAGATTAGAGCCAGGGAACATGCAGAAACAGAGAACATTCATTCTATACAGTTTTTTTTTAGATCTAGTTTTTACTCCTCCTCTAGGTTTTCTCTCTACACATTCATAGTTCTTAGGATTTTATTTCTATTGCTTTTTTGCAATGGGATATTGAGAAGAGTTATTACCTCATCAAGACTTCGTCATTCTAGTTCGTTTTCTTTACTTGGCTTTACTCTTCCATGTCCTTTAATTTAAGTAATTTTATTATTGGATTATTTTAGAATTTATTAATACAAGAATTACCTTTATTTTTAATTGATTCCTTTGAGTTTTATTTATCATGTCTTTCTTTAATTCCTTTTCCTATGTTATGAGTTTTACATTCACAATGAGCGAGTAGTTCCCTAACTTGATGGGGAGTTGATTGAAGGGAACCATTGAGTTGGGATGCTTAAAGGAAAAATTATTATTGGGTTCATTGTTGGAATGCCCTCTAATCACTGACACTAATCCTTTTCAAATGAGCGGATTGGAACTTGTGAATAGAAACTGCATTCCAACTTGTTTGACTCTCCCTTATCTAGTAAGGGATAACTAAACAAAACAACCTTCAATTAACAGTTAATCTTGAGAGTACTTCAACAAGAATAGGGCTTCCAACTAATTTACTCCCAGTCAAGGCTTTTATTTAAATTACTTAATTTCTCCAATTCAATTTCCTGTTTATTCAACTCAACTCCTTTGGAAACATCTGATTAATAAAATAGCATACCTTTTTGTAACTCGTTAGGAGACGACCTGGGATTCATACTCCCAGTATTTTGATTTTAATCTTTGTGACAACCCTTTTAAATTTATAAGAGGATTTCTGGTTGGTTAAGAACTATACTTGCAACGCATATCTTATAAGAATTCTTAATTCGCCAATTTCCGCCACGTCAAGGACCTAAAAGAATCAGAGGCTCATATAGAGACTATAGAGATTCCATTAAACCTCCTTCTGCCATTCATGAGCTCTGAAGACTATTCTTCCTCTGAAGCGGATGAAGATGTAGAGCAAGTTGCTCAATATCTAGAAGCCATCATGAAGTTGAATGCCAAGTTGTTTGGTAATGAGACTTGGGAAGGTGAACCCCCCTTGCTCATTAGTGAACTAGATACATGGGTTCAGCAAACTTTACCTCAAAAGAGACAAGATCCTGGCAAATTCTTAATACCCTGTACCATAGGCACCATGACCTTTGAAAAGGCTCTGTGTGACCTAGGGTCAAGCATAAATCTGATGCCACTCCCTGTAATGGAGAAGCTGGTGATCATTGTGGTACAGCCTGCCATATTCTCACTACAGATGACAGACAAGTCAGTAAGATAAGCTTATGGATTGGTAGAGGACATGTTAGTGAAGGTTGAAGGCCTTTACATCCCTGCTGATTTCATAATCTTAGACACTAGGAAGGAAGAGGATGAATGCATCATCCTTGGAAGACCTTTCCTAGCCACAGCAGGAGCTGTGATAAATGTTAACAAAGGAGAATTAGTCATTCAATTGAATGGAGACTACCTTGTGTTTAAGACCCAAGGGTGTTCTTCTGTATACACGGAGAGGAAGCATGAAAAGCTTCTCTCAGTACAGAGTCAAACAAAGGCCCCACAATCAAACTCTAAGTTTGATGTTGAGAGGCCACAGCCAAACTTTAAGTTTGATGTTAAATCCCCACATCCAAACTCTAAGTTTGGTGTTGGGAGTCTACAACATTGACTTGATCACCTATGAGGCTCTATGAGAGCCCACTGTCAAGCTATTGACATTAAAGAAGCGCTTATTGGGAGGCAACCCAATTTTTATTTATCTAATTTTATTTTTCTTTTATTGTTCTTTTACGTTTTATTAGGTTCATGATCATGTGGAGTCACGAAATAAACACTAAAATTAAAAACAGAATCAAAAATAGCAAAAGAAAAAGCACACCCTGGAGGAAGGGCTTACTGGCGTCTAAGGAGCATCTGGCTGGCGTTCAACGCCAGAGCAGAGCATGAATCTGGCGTTGAACGCCAGAAACAAGAAGCATCCTGGCGTTTAAACGTCAGGAATACACCCTGAGGAGAGCTGGCGCTGAACGCCAGAAATAAGCATGGAACTGGCGTTCAACGCCAGAAACATGCTGCAAATGGGCGTTGAACGCCCAAAAAAAGCATAAAGCTGGCGTTCAACGCCAGAAACAAGCATCAATCTAGCTTTGAATGCCAGGATTGCATGCAGAGGGCGTTTTACACGCCTCGTTGGTGCAGGGATGATAATCCTTGACACCTTAGGATCTGTGGATCCCACAAGATCATCTCAGGATCTGTGGACCCCACAGGATCCCCACCTACCTCAACTTACCTTTTCTCTTCTTCACCAATCACCTCAATCTCTTTTCCTCATCACCTCTTCACCACTCGCATCCATCCATCCTTCCCACCCAAACCCACCCTAAATGGCCGACACACAAACCTCTCTCCTTCTCCTCCATCTCTTTCTCTTCTTCTTCTATTGTTTCTTCTTTTTCTCGAGGACGAGCAACATTCTAAGTTTGGTGTGGTAAAAGCATAGCTTTTTGTTTTTCCATGACCATTAATGGCACCTAGGCCGAAGAAACCTCTAGAAAGAGGAAAGGAAAGACAATTGCTTCCACCCCTGAGCCAGGAGAGATGGAGAAATTCATTTCAAGGGTCCATAGCTCAGTAGTAGAGCATTTGACTCCACATCAAGAGAGCCCACTCATGGACCTCAACAAAGAGCATGAGGAATTCCCTCATCAAGAAATCCCTGAGATACCTCAGAGGATACATTTTCCTCCACACAATTATTGGGAGCAACTAAGGATATGAGCACCAAAATCACTAGGGATCAAGCAACAGAGGCAAGGAAGAGACATAGAGGAGCTCAAAAAGCACCATTGGTCCTTCAAAAAGGCGCCACTCTCACTAAGGTGGACTCATTCCTTAACTTCCTTGTTCTTAATTCTCTGTTTTTCGATTTTATGCTATATGTTTGTCTATGTTTTGTGTCTTTACTACATGATCATTAGTATTTAGTAACTATGACTTAAGGCTATGAATAATTCCATGAATCCATCACCTTTCTTAAATGAAAAATGTTTTTAATACAAAAGAACAAGAAGTACATGAGTTTCGAATTTATCCTTGAATTTAGTTTAATTATATTGATGTGGTGACAATACTTTTT
>NC_029774.3:70066528-70072726 GCF_000817695.3 Arachis duranensis | reverse complement strand
CTGATAATCTGAAAAATCATGAATTTGATTCTTGAAGCAAGAAAAAGCAGTGAATAGCAAAAACTTGCGAAAAGAAAAAGAAATTTGGCCAAAAAAAATATAATTAGAAAGAAAAAGAAAAAGCAAGCAGAAAAAGCCAATAGCCCTTAATACCAAAAGGCAAGGGTAAAAATGATCCAAGGCTTTGAGCATCAATGGAAAGGAGGGCCCAAGGAAGTAAATCCAGGCCTAAGCGGCTAAATCAAGCTGTCCCTAACCATGTGCTTGTGGCATGCAGGTCCAAGTGAAAAGCTTAAGACTGAGTGGTTAAAGTTGTGATCCAAAGCAAAAAGAGTGTGCTTAAAAACTCTGGACATCTCTAACTGGGGACTTTAGCAAAGCTGAGTCACAATCTGAAAAGGTTCACCCAGTCATGTGTCTGTGGCATTTATGTATCCGGTGGTAATACTGGAAAACAAAGTGCTTAGGGCCACGGCCAAGACTCATAAAAGTAGCTGTGTTCAAGAATCAACATACTTAACGAGGAGAATCAATAACACTATCTAAAACTCTGAGTTCCTAGAGATACCAATCATTCTAAACTTCAAAGGAAAAAGTGAGATGCCAAAACTGTTCAGAAACAAAAATCTACAAGTCCCGCTCATCAAATTAGAACTAATATTCACTGATATTTTGGGATTTATAGTATATTCTCTTCTTTTTATCCTATTTGATTTTCAGTTGCTTGGGGACAAGCAACAATTTAAGTTTGGTGCTGTGATGAGCGGATAATGTATACACTTTTTGGCATTATTTTTAGGTAGTTTTTAGTAAGATCTAGCTAATTTTAGGGATGTTTTAATTGGTTTTTATGCTAAATTAACATTTCTGGACTTTACTATGAGATTGTGTGTTTTTCTATGATTTCAGGTACTTTCTGGCTGAAATTTAGGAACCTGAGCAAAACTCTGATAGAAGGCTGACAAAGGACTACTGATGCTGTTGGATTCTGACCTCCCTGCACTCGAAATGGATTTTCTGGAACTACAGAACTCCAAATGGCGCGCTCTCAATAGCGTTGGAAAGTAGACATCCAGAGCTTTCCAGAAATATATAATAGTCCATACTTTATTCGAGATTAGAGGATGTAAATTGGCGCTCAACGCCAGTTCCATGTTGCATTCTAGAGTCAAACACCAGAAACACGTCACGAACCAGAGATAAACACCAAAAACACATTTCAACGTGGCGTTCAACTCCAAGAGAAGCCTCTGCATGTGTAAAGCTCAAGCTCAGCCCAAACACACACCAAGTAGGCCCCGGAAGTGGATTTTTGCATTAATTACTTACTTCTGTAAACCCTAGTAGCTAGTCTAGAATAAATAGGACATTTTACTATTGTATTAGACATCTTTGGTCTCATTTTTAATCTATTATTCATCTTAGGAGACTATTGATCACGTTCATGGGGGCTGGCCATTTGGCCATGCCTGGACCATCACTTATGTATTTTCAACGGTGGAGTTTCTACACACCATAGATTAAGGGTGTGGAGCTCTGCTGTACCTCGAGTTTTAATGCAATTACAACTATTTTCTATTCAATTCAGTTTATTCTTGTTCTAAGATATTCATTGCACTTCACCATGATGAATGTGATGATCCGTGACACTCATCATCATTCTCACCTATGAACGCGTGACTGACAACCACTTCCGTTCTACCTTAGACCGAACGCATATCTCTTAGATTCCTTAATCAGAATCTTCGTGGTATAAGCTAGAATTGATGGTGGCATTCATGAGAATCTGGAAAGTCTAAACGTTGTCTGTGGTATTTCGAGTAGGATTCTGGGATTGAATGACTATGACGAGCTTCAAACTCGCGATTGTTGGGCGTGATGACAAACGCAAAAGAATCAATGGATTCTATTCCGACATGATCGAGAACCGACATATGATTAGCCGTGTTGTAACAAGAGCATTTGGACCTTTTTCACTGAGAGGATGGGATGTAGCCATTGACAATGGTGATGCCCTACATACAGCTTGCCATGGAAAGGAATAAGAAGGATTGAAGGAAGGCAGTAGGAAAGTAGAGATTCAACAGGGATAAAGTATCTCCATATACTTATCTGAAATTCTCACCAATGATTTACATAAGTATTTCTATCTTTAATTTATGTTTATTTATTATTATTATTATTCGAAAACTCCATAACCATTTGAATTAGCCTAACTGAGATTTACAAGATGACCATAGCTTACTTCATACCAACAATCTCCGTGGGATCGACCCTTACTCACGTAAGGTTTATTACTTGGATGACCCAATGCACTTGCTGGTTAGTTGTGTGGAGTTATGAAGAAAGTGCTGAGTTAGTAGATGCAAATACCAAGTTGAATGTCATTGTTAGAGATCACAATTTTGTGTACCATGTACCAAGCAAGCTTTATGTGATCTTGGGGCAAGTATCAACCTAATACCTGCATCTACTATCAGAAAGCTTGGTTTAACTGAAGAATTCAAACCAACTCGGATATGTCTCCAACTTGCTGATGGCTCCATTAAATACCCATCAGGCGTGATTAAAGACATAATTGTCAAGGTTAGGCCATTTGCCTTTCCCGACTTTGTGGTGTTGGAAATGGAGGAGCACAAAAGTGCAACTCTCTTTCTAGGAAGACCTTTCCTAGTAACTGGACGAACCATCATTGACGTCTAAAAAAGGGAAGTGACCTTGAGAGTCAATGAGGACGAGTTTAAGTTGAATGTTGTCAAAGCTATGCAGCATCCATACACCCAAAATGACTGCATGAGCATTGATATTATTGACTCTCTGGTAAAAGAGGTCAATATGACTGAGAGTCTCGAATCAGAGCTAGAAGATATCTTTAAAGATGCGCAGCCTGATCTAGAGGAACCAGAGAGAATAATAGAACCTCTGAAAATCCCTCAAGAAGAGGAGAAATCTCCTAAACCCGAGCTCAAACTATTACCACCATCCCTGAAATATGCATTTCTGGGAGAAGGTGACCATTCTTAGGTTAATGATGCAAGTGCATATTTGCTTTATTAGTTAATTAGTTTAGTTAGTTTTAGCTTAATTTCACTCATTTTCTCTAAATAAACAAGTCCTTTTATGAGTTTTGTTTCCATGCATGAGAGTACTAAGGAATATGTGATTCTAGCCAAATTCATGCAAATGATGTAAAGAATACATATATGAATGAGTATGAATGAATCTCATGAAATTTATTGCATGAATTGGTAAGACTTTGAAGCTATTTCCCTTGTTGATGATAGGTGATGAGACAAGGAAGCATGGAAGCAAGAATGATGCAAGCTGGGCAAGAAGTTGGCGTTGCCAACTTGGATACAAGGGGCGTTATTCTTGCCAACGCCAGGAAAATGAAGTTGGCGTTGCCAACTTGGATATAGTGTGCGTTATTGAGGACAACGCCCACAACACAAGGCAAGCTTGGCCCTGGAGGCAACCAAGGAGCAAAATTGGCGTTGCCAACTTGAGATCCACGTTGCCAACGCCACAACAAAAGGCAAGCTTGGCCCTGGAGGCAACCAAGGAGCAAAGTTGGCGTTGCCAACTTGAGATCCACGTTACCAACGCCACAAGCAAGGCAAACTTGGCCCTGGAGGAAGAGCTGGCGTTGCCAACTCTAGAACCACGTTGCCAACGCCACACAATCAAGCTTGGAAAGCTAATTTGGAGCCTCGAGCACGTTGCTAGCCTAGAGATGAGGGGCGTGTTTGAGGACAACGCAGGCTAACAACGCCACTCACACAAGCTTGGCCCTGGAGCAAGCTCAACCACGTTGCCAACTTGAGGAGGGCATTGCCAACGCCACACAACCAAGTCTTGGCGCACCAACCAGGTTGCAAACGCCCAATGGCGCACCAACCAGGTTGCAAACGCCCAATGGCGCACCAACCAGGTTGCAAACGCCCAATGGCGCACCAACCAGGTTGCAAACGCCCAATGGCGCACCAACCAGGTTGCAAACGCCCAATGGCGCACCAACCAGGTTGCAAACGCCCAATGGCGCACCAACCAGGTTGCAAACGCCCAATGGCGCACCAACCGCGTTGCAAACGCCCATCAGCCCACCATCCGCGTTGCCAACGCCAATCAAAGGCACCATTCACGTTGCCAACGCCAAAAGCAAGTTGCCAACGCCAAGCCTTGCCAACCAAGTTGCCAACGCCCCCAAAGCCTTGCCAACCAAGTTGCTAACGTCCATAAGTGCACCAACCACGTTGCCAACGCCCAATGGCCTTGCCATGCACGTTGCCAACGCCAGGAAGCAAGCATGGAGCCTTGAGAAGGGCTCGAGCACGTTGCCAACGTGCTAAAGAGAAGGAGTTATTCACAACAACGCCAGGAAATTGTGGTGCACGTTGCTAACTTGAAATGTATGGGCGTTATTCACAACAACTCCAACAAGGCAGCCTGACCATGTCCTCTTCAATGGAAGATATCTTGAGCTACAGAGATCCAAATTGAGTGCTTCCAGTTGCATTGGAAAGCTGACATTCAGAGCTTTCCAACCATATATAATAGTCTATGGTGAAGCACAAAATTGAAGCCAAACCAGAGTCATCTTTAGGCCCTAAAAACAAGAACATGAAGTGAAATTCAAGGGAGCTAGAGATGAGCCTTGGATGTGGGATCGAGCACGTTGCCAACGTGCATAAAGGGGGCGTGTTTTGCAACAACGCCAGCCCCAAGTCCCTGCCTTGGAAGGCTAGGCACGGGCACGTTGCCAACTTGGGGTTGAAGGTGCGTTATTCACAACAACTTGGCAACAACTTGGCAGCTTGACCTTACCTTCTTTGAGGAACCATAACTTGAGCTAGGAAAGTCCAATTGAGGTGATTCCAGTGGCATTAGAAAATAGACATCAAGAGCTTCCCAATGATGTATAATAGTCCATATTGAGGCAGAAGGTTGACACTCAAATTCTGGGCTACATTTAGCATGAAAGTAAGGCCAAGAAGAGGAAAAGCAAGTTGTTGGCAACAACTTGGGCTAGCAACGCCCAAGTCTCAAACTCACTTCCAGGAAATTGGCATGCACGTTGCCAACGTGCACTAAAGCCTGAGTTATTGCCAATAACGCCCCTCAATGGGCCAGAATTGGTGCCAAATTGCTCTACTTCCCCTATTCCTCACAAAGGCCAGAAACTTCATCAATTGAACCAGAAATTCAACAAAGAGAAAGCCCACATTGCTAGCCCAATTGAAGATCTTTGAAGGAATTTTAGGACTAATATAAATAGAGATTGAGTTTGTACTAGGGGGGAGACTTTTACTCTACTTTTTACACTTAGTCATTTTTACACTTTTGAGCACTTGTATTTGAAAACTCTTTTGGTACTTCCGAGAGGAGACCCAGAGAGCTACTCTTGGTTCATCTTGGAACTTCTCTTCTTCATTTTCTTAATCTTCAAGCATTTACCTCTTCTTCTTCATCTTTCTTTGCAATTTAGTTTAACTTTGATTGATGGCAATTGTTGTTGAAATTGGAGCAATGACTCACTAAACCCCACTTTCATTAGGGGGAGGAGCTCTGTTGGTTGGAATGAATTGGTGAACCATCTTCTCTTTCTCAATTTTAGTGGTTGATCTAAAGAGGGAACTCTTGTTCTTCAAAGATTCAACCACCATCGAGAGAGGGGTTAATCTATATGAATTATGCGGTGAATTTGATGAATGAGCCACATAATTCAGTTTAGAGTTCATCCTCTCATGATTTCCTCAATCAACATACCTTGGTTAGTATGTGAGATGTAACTCTCCTTGGTTGAGATTTTGGAAATTGTGTGGCTGGATTAAAATTGATCTTCATCTCTTCTCATGAACAATTAGATCACGAGAGTGGCAATTGGCTATGTTGAGAGAGATTGAATCACCAAGAGATTGGGATCCAATCACCCACTTGCCATAGATCTATACCCAAGATTGAGAAGGATTTGACTAACATCAATTCATGAAAACTAACATCTCTAATCCCTAATGATCCTCTCTATCATTAACTCTCATTTCTCTTGCTCTAGCTATTTGATTACCCAATTCCCAATCCCTTTCTACATTCTGTCTAGTTACTACTCTTGTTATTTACATTCTGCTCATCTACTTCTTGCCATTTACCTTTGATGTTATTTAAGTTTCTTGCAATTTAAGTTTCAGTTATTTACTTCCA
>NC_029774.3:70063850-70066419 GCF_000817695.3 Arachis duranensis | reverse complement strand
CCAATCCTCGTGGGATCGACCTCACTCTTTGTGAGTTTTATTACTTGATACGACCCGGTATACTTGCCGGTTATACGTGAAATCTAATTTTTACGTATCATGTTTTTGGCGCCGTTGTCGGGGATTGGAAAGATTGACAATGATTAAGTGAAAGGTGGTCTAGATTAAGTATTTTTTTCTTTGTGTTTTTGTTAAGCCCACTAACTGTTTGATACTTTGTTTCACTAACTCTAATTTCACTTTAATTTTAGCGTGTTGCATTTGTGATTTTGGTTCTGTTTGTGTATGTCAGGAACAAGTAGACGTGATATTGAGGACGAGAGAACCCGCCGAAGGTTAAGGAGAGCAGAAAGAGGAAAGTTCATAGTTGGTGAAGAAGGGTCAGAGGAATCAGAGGGAGAAGATCAAACCATGGATGATGAGATGCAAAATCCTCCTGGAGGGGTCAACAATAATGGTGGACAAGCTAGAAGGGTGTTATCCTCATATACTATCCCTGATCCAAGACATTGTGGGAGCAGTATTGCTACACCAAATGTTCAGGCCAATAACTTTGAGTTAAAACCTCAGCTTATTACTTTGGTACAGAACAATTGCTCTTATGGAGGGGGACCTCTTGAAGACCCAAATCAACATCTCTCTGTTTTTCTGAGGATATGCAATACAGTGAAGACAAATGGAGTGCATCCAGATGTCTACAAGTTGTTGCTATTTCCCCATTCTCTTTGAGGGATAAAGCCACTCAATGGCTAGAATCATTCCCCAAGGAAAGCCTCAATGATTGGAATGAGGTGATGAGCAAATTTCTAGCAAAGTTCTACCCACCTCAAAAGATCATCAAGTTGAAGACAGAGGCCCAGACTTTTAGGCAAATGGAAGGGGAGTCATTGTATGAAGCCTGGGAAAGGTATAAAGCACTCATGAGAAGATGTCCCCCTGACATGTTTAGTGATTGGGTTAAGCTCCAAAACTTCTATGAAGGCTTAAGCTTCGAAGCAAGGAAGGGACTAGACTACTCATCAGGAGGATCACTCAACATGATGAAAACTGCCGAGGAGGCCCAAGACCTCATTGAGATTGTGGCAAACAATCAATATTATTACTCATCAGAAAGGCAGCACAATCCGACCCCAAAGAAAGGTGTAATGGAGCTTGAAGGTGTTGATGCTATCTTAGCACAAAACAAGTTAATACACCAACAAATCCAACAACAAATGGAGATGATAACAAAGAGAATGGATGGTATGCAACTTGCATCAGTGAACACAACAAATCAACCATCACTTGAATGGAGCCAAGGTGAAGGGATCACGGTTGAACAACCACAAGAACAAGTTCAATACATGCAGAACACTTCAAATTCTCAGGATGAATTTCATGGAGATACATACAACCCATCTTGGAAAAATCATCCCAATCTAAAGTGGGGTGAAAACCATTGGCAAAAGAATAGCAACCACAATCAAAACCGTCACACAAGCAACCAAAATCACCATGCCAACAACACTAACCAATATAGAAAATCACAAAACACATATCAACCACCCTATCATAACTCACAAACCCACCAAAATAACTTCCCTGCACCAACATCCAACACACAGAATTACCACACTAGTCCACCCAACAACTTCCAACAACAATCACCCCCCATCATACCCCCAATTGACCATCATGAGACTAGAATTGCAAGTCTTGAAGCTACCTTGCAAGCACTTGCTCAAACCACTCAAGCCTTAGCTAAGGGACACAAGGAACATGAGGTCATCATGAAGAATATTGAGAGACAAGTGGGACAATTAGCCAAACAAGCTGAGCGACCAACCAATGTCCTTCCAAGTGACACAATACCAAACCCAAGAGAAGAATGTAAGGCTCTGCAGTTAAGGAGTGGCAAGGTAGTTGGTGAAAGTTCAAATAAAGAAGCAACAAAACCCAAAGAGCAAGACACAGTGGAGAGGCAAGATGAAGAAAAGGCTTCAACATCTAACAAAGGCAAGGAGGTTGTCAAGCCACAAAGCAATCCACCAAGTCAAGGAGACAACCGTGATGGCAAGGAGAGTATGAAACCACAAAAAGAAAACAAAAATGAAGGAGTGAAAGCTTATGTACCCAAGCTTCCATACCCAACTAGGATACACAAAGGAGCAAAAGACCAACAATTCCCAAGGTTCTTAGAAATCTTCAAGAAACTTGAAATCAACATCCCATTAGCAGAAGCTTTGGAACAAATGCCATTATATGCAAAGTTTCTTAAGGAATTGATCACCAAGAAGAGAAGTTGGCAAGAAAAAGAAACGGTGATTCTCAATCAAGAGTGTAGTGCCATCATTCAACAAGGGTTACCTCCAAAACTCAAAGACCCTGGCAGCTTCCTCATACCTTGCACGATTGGGAGCATGGCCGTTGATAAATCACTTTGTGACCTGGGAGCAAGCATTAACCTAATACCCCTTACCATGATGAAGAAAATGATGATTGAAGAGCTTAAACCCACAAGGATGTCACTTCAACTTGCTGACAGATCCATCAAAATACCAAATGGAGTAGTTGAGAACCTCTTGGTGAA
>NC_029774.3:70056790-70061681 GCF_000817695.3 Arachis duranensis | reverse complement strand
CAAGCTGAACTTGCCAACAGAGAGCTAAAAAGGATCTTGGAGAAAACTGTGGGAACAACAAGAAAGGATTGGGTTAGGAAGCTGGATGATGCACTTTGGGCATATAGGACAGCCTTCAAGACACCCATAGGAAAATCTCCATTTCAATTGGTGTATGGAAAGGCATGCCACCTCCCTGTGGAGCTTGAACATAAGGCCTTTTGGGCCACCAAACTTCTGAATCTAGATGCTCAAGCAGCAGGAGAGAAGAGACTGCTACAACTCAATGAACTTGAGGAGTTCAGATTGGAGGCATATGACAATGCCAAAATATACAAAGAGAGAGCAAAGAGATGGCATGATAAGAGGATCTCTCAAAGAACATTTGAACCGGGCCAAAAGGTGCTGTTATTCAACTCAAGATTGAAGATCTTCCCTGGGAAGCTGAGGTCTAGATGGACTGGTCCATACACCATCACCAAAGTATCACCAAATGGCTATGTTGAATTACTTGATGAAGCCTCAAAGCAAACCTTCACAGCCAATGGACATAGGGTGAAGCACTATTTTGGTGGCCCTTGGAGCAAGGAAGAGAGTGAGCAACTCTTAACATGAGCAAAGAAGTTGCAATGTCGAGCTAAGGACAATAAACAAAGCGCTTCATGGGAGGCAACCCATGCACAGGGAGTCTTTTATTTTCATGTTTTAGTAACCAATAATGATCAAGTAGACTAGTACATGGTGTATGCAAGGCACTAAGTTTGGTGTGGCCAATCTTGAATCAATGGCAAATGTGTGTTCTACAACACTTAGCCACAAACTAAGTTTGGTGTCCATACATACACGAAAATGCTAGGCTATGAAAGTATTGTCATCTACTTTAGTTATAAAAAAAAAAGAAAAAAAAAAGAAAGGAAAAAACGTGAAATAGCATCTAATGTAGGTAAATTACTAAGTTTGAGGTGGCTGTCTTTGGAATAAATTCCATAGAACACTTAGTCACAAACTAAGTTTGGTGTCTTTACTTGCATTGTTAATGCTAAAAAAATAGATTAGGGAATCTAATTTAGTCAATTTTGCATAGGAACATCATCATAAGTTTTTAGCCATTAATGTCACTTTAAGAATCTCAAGCATTTGGCATTTTGTTGCAGGAAATAAAGAAGAAGTGATGGGGAATCTTGGAAGCATATAATGAAAGAAAGAAAGAAATGATGGAGAATCTTGGTGAGTGAGGTCACGGATACACAAGGAAGGGAAGTCACATGAGTTTTGAACTTTGTGCATGGAGAAAAACAAATCAACATGCATTGGGCACAAGGAAGCATGCCATGACCGAGCTTTAAATGCATCCTCACCAAAGTCACTTTAAATACTTCAACCACATTCATCAAACCTCATTCTTCATCACTCATTCTTCTACCCCCATGACTTCACTTCACTAACCGAACTCATACTCAACCTCCAACCTACTCCATGTTTCACAAATTCTAGCCTTGAACCACATCTTTACCCAACAAAACTCTTGAAGCATCACATATTCTCACATGACCGAAACACTCCACCCTCCCTTCACCATCATTTTCTAGCTTGCCTAAGTCACATTGTGTCGTATATTCCCCCTTCACAACCATTTTCCTTGTGCTTGAGGACAAGCATTCATCTAAGTTTGGTGTTGGGGAGATTCAACCTTGCAAGTGAATCTCAATGGCCTCATCATCAAGGGATAGGAGAGAAGATGAATTTGATCAAAGAAGATTCAAATCCAAACACAATGAGAGGATCTTTAGTTGGATGTCGAGCAAAGATGTTGTTCCGGAGTTACCTTTCAAGCTAAAGAAATATGAATACCCTGAGATACAAAAAATAATCAGAAAAAGGGGATGGGAGCTTCTCTGTGACCAACCTCAAGAAGTGAGCATGCTTCTCATCCATGAGTTCTTCACTAATGTGATAAGAGAATATGATGATGAAGAACCATACATGAGCTATGTAAGAGGTGTGGATGTTGATTTTAGCCCGGACACCATCAATAGGGTGCTAAGGGTCAAGCACAAACAGTTCAAACGACCTAGCTATGAAGAAAGGGTTGAAAATGACCCAAGATATGTGGATGTGGTGAGTGACTTATGCAGAGTAGGCACGAATTGGGTATTGGATTCACATGGCCGACCACTCAAACTTCGGAGAGGTGATCTCATACCTCAAGCAAAAGGATGGCATGACATAGTGAGGAGGTCATTGATCTCTACTTCAAATAACTCTGAGGTAACGGTGAATAGAGCTATAATGATCCATTGCATAATGAAAGGAGGGGAAATCAATGTTGGAGACATTATAACCAAGAACATCATTGAAATAGCTCAAAAAGTCAAACAGGACAGCTGGCTAGGATATCCTAGTACTATTCTGCGCCTATGTGAAGAAGCTGGAGTGCCTCTGGGAGAATTTGAAGAAACTGATTTGGTCTCTATTGGAAAACCTCTTACCAAAGAAAGGTTGGAGTTCATCACCACAACCCAATTGGAAAGGCAACCTTTAGCAAGAAGGAAGAAAAGGAAAGAAGTAAGACAAGAGGAGGAGCCTCAAGAAATGGATGAATCCCACACCTTGAACATGAATCAACTCCAAGCCGCCTTGGAAGGAATTTCTGGGCAATATTCACAAATTCAAAGAAGCCAAGAGGAACAAGCTCAACAACAAAGGGACCTTTGGCAATTGATGGATCAACAAAGAGGGGTTCAAGTTCAATGGATGAACCAACAAAATGAGTACCAAGCACACATGATGGAGTTACAACAAGAACAATATGCCAAGATGCAGAAAGCCATCAACAATTCAGCTATGGAACATGAAAAAGCCATGGAGAAAGTGATACAAGAACAAGCTCAACTAAGGATAGAGCAAGCTCAGCAAAGAGAACTTCTCCATAGGTTGGATGCTAGACATGAAACACTCTACAGAGATTTCAATGAAAACAGAATGTTCAGGGAAGCCAGGCACAGGACAGACTTGACTATGACATATGCACCCAAGAAAAGCTCAGTTACCTCTGTTCCACACCTCCATTGATCAACCCACAAATTAAAACCTTTAATGAAGCTCGCAAGATATTTGAAGAGCAGGAACTAGCAAGGGTGAGATTCAATCAACAGAGGCTACAGGAGACAATGATAAGCTCAGGAATTTGGCAAAAAGAAGATCCAAAAGGAGATGCAACAACACAACAACAAGGAGAAAGGAGAAACAAAAAGAAAGAAGACCCAAAAGGCAAAGGAAAGCAAGGGGAATCAAGCAAAGGAAAAGGGACATGAAGACTAAAGGTGGTGAAGTTCCTATGTCCAAGATCCAAAGGGAAAAGGAAAGCAAGGAGAATCAAGCAAAGGAAAAGGGACATGAAGACTAAAGGTGGTGAAGTTCCTATGTTTTTCTTTATGTTTTATTAAATAAAGAAGATGTATGTCTGAAATATGGTATACCTTCTAGGATGCATTTTCTTTTGGAAGCATTGTTTTTTTATGTTGCCCATTCCATGCATCACTACTCACAAATTTGGAATGGTTGCTTGTCTTTAGTACTTTTACTTGTCATTGGAATAAAAGATGTAGTTTGAGCAAGAACAGAGAGAAATCTAGCTTAAAAAGGATCATGTTGTCCCATAGGAAAAGTGCTAGTATATTTATTGTGAAAGAATCAAGGCTCAATGATTTCAAAAGAATGCTTGCTTATACAAGACTAGTTTGGTTAAGGATCACAAAGACTTTAACAGTAATAGCACAAATAACTTTGACAATAAAGAAAATAGAATACAAAGAATGAAAGGCTAGGCATCAATGACAAAATTTGGATATGTGTCTGTGGTGATTGATGTTAAGAGACATACTTGGGCTAGTAAATCCGAGGGGTGCTTCATCACCCGGTAACTTGAGTTAACTAACTCGGGATTATCGATTGAAAACCCACAATCAAGAGTAGCTCTACAACAGAACATTTAGCAACCCAAAGAGGTGCTGGACACCACTATCCAAACAAAATTTCAATGTTATATGCCTGTGATTGAATGTGTTAAGGAGAGAGGCTTGGGTTAGTAAATCTTTAAGAGTGTCTCAACACTTAACAACTTGAACCAACTGGTTTGGGATTGTTGATTGAAAGCTTATGCTAAAGAGCCGCCTTAAGACAAGATTTCGAGCTTAATTGAAAAAAAAGGGAAAGAAAAAAAAGAAGGAAAAAGAAATAAGCAAAAAAATTTGTTTCAAGGATCATGTGCTAAGGTATGAAAGAAGTCTAGTGAAGTTAACCAATTTAGTAGTGAAGCAAGCATTTTAATTGGAAAAGTTGAATAGTTGTGTTCAATTACAATAAATTAATGACCACACAAGTGAGGATGACATGCTCAATGAAAAATTACTCTCTGGAAGAACATTCAAGTCTTACATCTTAAATTCTTGTGACAAAGTCCTTTATATTTTGCTTGAGGACAAGCAATACTTTAAGTTTGGTGTTGTGATGCAAGTGCATATTTGCTTTATTAGTTAATTAGTTTAGTTAGTTTTAGCTTAATTTCACTTATTTTCTCTAAATAAACAAGTCCTTTTATGAGTTTTGTTTCCATGCATGAGAGTACTAAGGAATATGTGATTCTAGCCAAATTCATGCAAATGATTTAAGGAATGCATATATGAATGAGTATGAATAAATCTCATGAAATTTATTGCATGAATTGGCAAGACTTTGAAGCTATTTCCCTTGTTGACGATAGGTGATGAAACAAGGATGCATGGAAGCAAGAATCTTCGTGGTATAAGCTAGAGTTTCTACCTTAGACCGGGCGCATATCTCTTGGATTCCTTAATCAGAATCTTCGTGGTATAAGCTAGAATTGATGGCGGCATTCATGAGAATCCGGAAA
>NC_029774.3:70054969-70056370 GCF_000817695.3 Arachis duranensis | reverse complement strand
CAACCATATATAATAGTCTATAGTGGAGCATGAAATGGAAGCTCGAATCAGAGTCATCTTTAGGCCCCAAAAACAAGGAAATGAGGTTGAAATTCAAGAAAGCATGAATGGGCCAAGGAAGGGTGCTCGAGCACGTTGCCAACGTGCTAAAGGGAAGGAGTGTTTGGCAACAACGCCAGAATGGTGAAGAAATTGTGGTGCACGTTGCCAACTTGGAAATGAATGGGCGTTATTCACAACAACTTGGCAACAACTTGGCAGCTTGACCTTACCTTCTTTGAGGAACCATAACTGGAGCTAGGAAAGTCCAATTGAGGTGATTCCAGTGGCATTAGAAAATAGACATCAAGAGCTTTCCAATGATGTATAATAGTCTATATTGAGGCTGGAGGTTGACACTCAAATTCTGGGCTACATTTAGCATGAAAGTAAAGCCAAGAAGAGGAAAAGCAAGTTGTTGGCAACAACTTGGGCTAGCAACGCCCAAGTCTCATACTTCACTCCCAGGAAAATGCCATGCACGTTGCCAACTTGCATTAAGGCCACGTTATTGACAACAACGCCAATGCCAATGGGCCAGAAGCATGATGAATGAACTCTTCCTTTCCAAGTCTAGCAACACTTCCAAAAGTCCAATTGAGGTGATTCCAGTGGCATTAGAAAATAGACATCAAGAGCTTTCCAATGATGTATAGTAGTCCATATTGAAGCAGAAGGTTGACACTCAAATTCTGGGCTACATTTAGCATGAAAGTAGAGCTAAGAAGAGGAGAAGCAAGTTGTTGGCAACAACTTGGGCTAGCAACGCCCAAGTCTCATACTTCACTTCCAGGAAAATGCCAAGCACGTTGCCAACGTGCATTTGGCCTGGAGTTAGTGCCAATAACACCAAGCCAATGGGCCAGAAACATGATGAATGAACTCTTCCATTCCAAGTCTAGCAACACTTCCAATTGAGCCAAGAATTCAACAATAAGAAAGCCCACATTGCCAACCCAAATTGAAGATCTCTGAAGAGTTTTAGGAGTAGTATAAATAGAAGAGATTGATGTACTTGTAGAGGACTTTTTTGGACTTTTACACTTTTACACACTTTTTGACACTTAGAACTTTTTCATATTTTGAGCACTTTTACTTGTTAGCACTTCCGGGAGGATGCCCGGAATGCTCATCTTTGGTTTTCTATTGGAATTTTTCTTCTTCATCTTCAAGTTTTAAGCACTTCATTCTTCTTCTTCTTCCTTTATACTTAGTTTAATTTTTGTTCATGGCAATTGTTGATAAAATTGGAGCAATGACTCACTAAACCCCACTTTCATTAGGGGGAGGAGCTCTGTTTGTTAGAATGAATTGGTGAACCCATCTTCTCCTCCTCAATTCTAGTGGTTGATCTAAAGAGGA
>NC_029774.3:70049560-70053662 GCF_000817695.3 Arachis duranensis | reverse complement strand
AAGTACTGGAACAAGAGAATGATGAATGGAATCTCCAGAGAAATTAGTCATTCTTGTGGAAGTCATATTACTGATTTTATGGTGGTTTCATGCATAGCAACTTAGGTTCATTCCACTACTGGTTTTCAGACCTTTATCATCTCCTAAAATACTCACTTTGTTATATCCCATGAGACCTTTATTTATTGATCCTTTTATTGTTATTTCAAGGGCTTATTTGTGTTTTTAGGCTAAGTGTTTTGTAAGGGGGCAATTCTTTAGGATAAGCTTTCAGCCAACACTCCCGAACCAGTTGGTTCAAGGTGCTAGGTGTTGAAGCACCCCTAAGGACTTACTTGCTCAAGTCTCTCCCCCATACATACACACCACAAGCATATAGTTTATTTATTTTCTTTCCTTCAGACCTTGGTGTCCAGCACCTCTTTGGGTTACTAAATGCTCTGTGGTGAGGGTTACTCTTGATAGTGGATTTTCAGCTGATAATCCCGGGTTAGTTAACCCAAGTTACCAGGTGATGAAGCACCCCAAAGAGCTTATTCATCCAAGTAGATCCCTCACACAGGAGCACCACAGACACATGTCTTAGGGTAAACCATTGGTGCCTAGCATTATTGCTTACTCTTTTTCTTTTGTTTTTCACTTCCCTTGTTCTTTCCCTTTTCTCTTATTAGGATCTTGTTGTTACCTTAGTCTCATGGGTACATCAAAAGTAAAGCATTCAGGATAGATAGTTGTCATCCTAACCTTGTGGTTGAACCAACTTAGCTAACTTATGACTACCCCCAAAGATTCATGAATGCACTTTCACATTATGAACTCTGCTCTGGTCTTTTAAAACATAAAACATTCTCTCTTCATACAAATAGACAAGCTTACAAGTAAATAAGGGAAAGAAGCAGTGACACTTAAACCAGAGTTCATGGACCTAAGCAATAAGAGCATTAAGATGCAGAATTAAAAATGTTTAAACTAACATGGAAGCATTGCATAATTGAAAGTTGTTTAGCTACTATGGAGGTATGTTCTATTTCATACAAGATCCTCCTTATTTATGATATAAACTAAGAACCAAGAAAGAAGCTCCACCACCTTTTACTCATGTGGTCGTCCTTGCTCTTTTCCTTGCTGGTCCTCCTTATGTCCTTTTGCACTTTCTCGCAGCCGTGCCAATCTTGCTTGCTTCCAATCCGCAACTGCCTTCCTCACTGATTCATGGCTCTCTTCCACCCTTTGTCTCTCTTCTCGTGCTAATTCATCCCTCACTTCTTCATACCTTGCGATTCCTGGGTGTAATATAGGCAACTTTCCTACCAGGTACCTGAGCCTGGCTTGAGTGTTTATGTGATGTCCTGTCTCGCTCATGTAAACACTTTCTGCAAATGCCCTTTGCTCGTCCAGTAGTTCTGTGTGTTCTATCTGCCTTCGATGCATCTCATGTATGTGTGCCCCTTGATGTGCTTGGATGTTGATTAGCCTCTGGATGGACTCTTGTTGCTCAATTTGCCTTTGCTCCATCCTGTTGAATGTTTCTCCCCATTGTTGCCCTTGACTTTGTTGCTGTTCTATCATCTGCCTTTGCCACTCTCCTTGTTGAGTTATCCATCTTGATAGTGCTTCCTCTTGCTACCTCATCGTCTGTAGTTGTAGCTCTTTCTGTGCTCCTTGGCCTTCCAAGTACTGTCTAGACAAGCCATCAAGGGCTTCCTGTAGTTGATGCATGTCCAAGGTCTGTGGTGCTTGCCCCTCTGGGGCTTGTCCTTCCACTCCTTGAGGCCCTGTACTCTTTCTTTGCTTCTTTTGAGGTATGGGGGATACTGCAGCGTTCATCCTTCGAACAGTTATTGGAATGCCTTCCTTTATCCATACAGGATCCTCATCTTCAAATAGTGCTGGGGTAACCTAACGTTCCTCTTGCGTCACTTTTCTCTGCCATCTTTCTAATGCCTTGAGCTATGATTTCATGAACCTTGATTTCTCCTCCCTTGAGTATGCAATGCACCATTGTTGCCCTCTCCAGATTCACCTCCGAGTTGTTTGCAGCTGGGAGGATAGATCTCCACATTAGCTCAAACCACCCTTTGGCTTTAGGAGTGAGATCCGTTCTCTTGATGAATTTTGGCTTATTTCCAGCGCCCCTTTCCCAGTCAGCTCCGGGTACATAAAGGTCTCGCAAGATCTGGTCATAATTGGGGTTGTTGTCCATCCTTGAGTGATAACTTTCTTCTTCAAATGGTATAGACCGTAGCTTCAATGCCCTCATTACACTCATGGGACTAAAATCCACCATCTTTCCTCTCACAAAGCTTATTTACGACTCATCTTTCTTATCATACCAGACTGCATTTGCATAAAATTCTCTTATGAGGTTTGCATTCACCTTAGTGACCGGGTCAGTGAGGAGCTCCCATCTTCTCTTTTCTACCTTCTCTGAGATTTTTGGGCACTCACTCTTCTTAACTTGAAATCCCAACTCATAGATGACTTCCTTACCAACCATCCACCCGTATTCCAATGCATGATGCAAGCTTCTAAACCTCTTCTCATCATACGGGTGTTCCTCCATGGGTTCCTTTCCCTTCCTTCTCTTGGCACTTGAGGACGCCATGAATGATAATTATTATGTGAAGATGGAAAGGTTGTGGAGACTTCTGGTTGTTTAGGGTTTTATGACAATACAGAGAGTGAGGGGGGAACGTTTGTAAGGAGGTAAGAAGTGCTGCATTTCGAAATGAATATGTATGAAGAGTGTGTGAAGAGAGTTAAGGCTGGGTACGGAATAAGGGCTACTTATATAGGGAAGTTGTAAGTGAATGGATGGTGTGGATTGATGGACTTGTCGCTCGATGGACGGTTGGGGTTATGCATGCTCATGGACAAGGATTACCACTTTATTGTGGTTATTGGTTCGGTCATCAAGGTTCCTCTTTCTTCTATGTTGCATGGCAATATTTTCCAATGCATTCTTCCTTGAGTCACGTGTGTGTTGTATCTCTTCATAAAGTGCTAAACCATTTCTTTTCACTTGTCCTATCAATCTCCTCAATGCTCCTTTCTTTTCCCTATAAAGATGAAATAAGAAAAGTAAGAACTACTTTTATAGAAGAAACAAAAATGCTTTAACATCTACAGCTTGAATAATAAAAGAATTTATTTATTCCTGAATTCTACCAACTGACTAACTGTGTATCTTCATATACAAATTGGTGGCACCATAGGGTGACACCAAACTTAGTTTGGAGCACTGTGATGAAAGGTTGTGTTCAAAGCTTTAAGAAGAATGCTTTGAACACCAAACTTGTTCTTCATTATATTCTGCATATAAAAATTTCACACGTGTTCGTCAAGTTTTAGTTGGAATTCATGAATATTGATTTATTCACTAACTTCTGAAAGCATGTACAACATGGGTTGCCTCCCATGAAGCGCTTCTTTAGCGTCACTAGCTTGACGTTATCCCCTTATTATGGTGGTTGGTAATGCTTAAAGTCTTCTCCTCTGGCAGTGGACTTGTATCCATTGGTTGTATCAATGATCTCTACATGCTCCAAGGAGAGAACTCTGTTGATGGTGAAGACCTTAGGTAGCTGAGATGGTACAGTGGGGAGATTAGGGGGGATATCTGCTGATGAGCGGATAATTTGTACGCTTTTTGGCATTGTTTTTAGTATATTTTAGTATGATCTAGTTATTTTTTAGTATATTTTTATTAGTTTTTAGTTAAAATTCCCTTTTCTGGACTTTACTATGAGTTTGTGTGTTTTTCTGTGATTTCAGGTATTTTCTGGCTGAAATTGAGGGACCTGAGCAAAAATCTGATTCAGAGACTAAAAAGGACTGCAGATGCTGTTGGATTCTGACCTCCCTGCACTCAAAGTGGATTTTCTAGAGCCATAGAAGCCCAATTGGCGCGCTCTCAACGGCGTTGGAAAGTAGACATCCTGGGCTTTCCAGAAATATATGATAGTCCATACTTTGCCCAAAATTTGATGGCCCAAACCGGCGTTCAAAGTCACCCTCAGAATTCCCAGCGTTAAACGCCGGAACTGGCACAAGAATGGGAGTTAAACGCCCAAACTGGCATAAAAGCTGGCGTTTAACTCCA
>NC_029774.3:70045977-70048491 GCF_000817695.3 Arachis duranensis | reverse complement strand
TTAACGTGGCTTCTAACGTGGCTTTTGCCAACCTTCGAGAACGTTAGTGACACTCAACATTGTCACTAACGTTCAAGTGTGCCCCTAGGTCTCACGTTAGAGACCACGTTAACTAGGTTAACGTGGCTTCTAACGTGGCCATTCTTAGCCATCCCAACGTTAGTGACAATGTTGAGTGTCACTAACATTGGCTCATTCTTTATTCCTCATCGTTAGCTTCCACGTTAACCAAGTTAACGTGGCTCTTGGGGGTTGTGTGGTTGCTCTAACGTTAGTGACAATGTTGAGTGTCACTAACGTTGTCGACAACTCCCCCTTTAACGTTAGAGGCCACGTTAACTAGGTTAACGTGGCTTCTAACGTGGCCATTTGTGAGCAATTGCCAACGTTAGTGACAATGTTAAGTGTCACTAACGTTGGCTCAACTTCTCTTCTCCACGTTAAAGTTCACGTTAACTTAGTTAACATGAATCTTTAACGTGGGCATTGATGGCTTTTGAGAGTGTTTTTGGCAATCACTTTTCTCCTTAACTTTGCAAGTTACCTCCCATTCCTTGCTTCCTTTGGTCCTGAAATCAAGCAATAGAGTGCATCAAAGTTCTAGTCCAAGTCATGGGTAATGCAATATACAATTTTGTCATTAAAATCATGCAAAATCCTCATGAAATAATGTAAAATGCACAATGTATGCTTGAATCAAGGTCTAAGTGAATATCTACCCAAAACTAACTAATTTCCTAAGAAAATGCATGAAAACACCTAAAAACAGTAAAGAAAAAGTCAGTGAAACTGGCCAAAATGCCCTGGCATCAGCAGGATTCTATAGGAGGTTTTTAAAAGATTTTTCAAAAATCACCAAACCTCTGAGTAATCTGCTAGCTACTGACACGCCATTTATCTTTGATAAAGAGTGTCTGCAGGCATTTGAGACTCTGAAAGCTAAGCTGGTCACAGTACCAGTCATCTCTGCACCAGATTGGACACTACCATTTGAACTGATGTGTGATGCCAGTGACCATGCCATTGGTGCAGTGTTGGGACAAAGGCATGACAAGCTTCTGCACATCATTTACTATGCCAGTCGTGTTTTAAATGACGCACAGAAGAACTACACAACCACAGAAAAAGAGTTACTTGCAGTGGTTTACGCCATTGACAAGTTCAGATCTTATTTAGTAGGATCAAAAGTGATTATGTACACTGACCATGCTGCTCTTAAATATCTACTCAAAAAGTAGGATTCAAAATCCAGACTCATTATATGGGTGTTGCTTCTGCAGGAGTTTGATATAGAAATAAGAGACAGAAAAGGGACAGAGAACCAAGTAGCAGATCACTTGTCCCGAATAGAACCAGTAGAAGGGGTGTCCCTCCCTCTTACTGAGATCTCTGAAAACTTTTCGGATGAGCACCTCTTTGCCATCCAGGAAGTGCCATGGTTTGCAGACATTGCAAACTATAAGGCAGTGAGATTCATACCCAAAGAGTACAGTAGGCAGCAATCAAAAAAATTGATCACGGATGCAAAGTACTATCTTTGGGATGAATCATATCTCTTCAAGAGATGTGCAGACGGAGTAATCCATAGATGTGTGCCTAAAGAAGAAGCACAGAAGATCCTCTGGCACTGCCATGGATCACAGTATGGAGGACATTTTGGAAGTAAGCGAACAGCCACAAGAGTCCTCCAATGTGGCTTCTACTGGCCTACTTTCTATAAAGACTCCCGAGTGTTTGTACTTAGTTGTGACAGTTGTCAAAGATCTGGCAATCTACCTCACAGTTATGCCATGCCTCAACAAGGGATCTTGGAGATTGAGTTATTTGATGTATGGGGTATTGACTTCATGGGGCCTTTCCCACCATCATACTCAAACACTTATATTCTGGTGGCAGTGGATTATGTATCCAAATGGGTGAAAACTATTGCAACACCCACTAACGATACTAAGACAGTGCTGAAATTCCTCTAGAAACACATATTCAGCAGATTTGGTATCCCTAGAGTACTAATCAGTGATGGGGGCACTCATTTTTGCAATAAACAGCTATACTCTGCTTTGGTTCGATATGGAGTTAGTGATGAGCGTATAATTTGTACGCTTTTTGGCATTGTTTTTAGTATGTTTTTAGTATGATCTAGTTAGTTTTTAGTATATTTTTATTAGTTTTTAGTTAAAATTCACTTTTTTGGACTTTACTATGAGTTTGTGTGCTTTTCTGTGATTTTAGGTATTTTCTGGCTGAAATTGAGGGACCTGAGCAAAAATCTGATTCAGAGACTAAAAAAGAATGTAGATGCTGTTGGATTCTGACCTCCCTGCACTCGAAGTAGATTTTCTGGAGCTACAGAAGCCCAATTGGCGCGCTCTCAACGGAGTTAAAAAGTAGACATCCTGGGCTTTCCAGCAATATATGATAGTCCATACTTTTCCCAAGATTTAATGGCCCAAACCGGCGTTCAAAGTCACCCTCAGAATTCCCAGCGTTAAACGCCGGAACTGGCACAAGGAT
>NC_029774.3:70043823-70044654 GCF_000817695.3 Arachis duranensis | reverse complement strand
CAGAATGAATTCTAGAGTTTCATGATGATCTGTTGAAATCTGGCTTGCTGTGAAGCCATGACTAATTTTATTGGACCGAGGTTTCAACTTATCATCACAAGAGCATGTTGACTTCTATCAATCTTGCTGTTGGAGCAGTGATCTGCTAAGGCTTGGCTGGCCATTGGCCATGTCTAGTGTTTTGGACCGAAGCTTTCTTTGAAAGCTTGGCTGGCTGTGAAGCCATGTTTAACTCCTGGACCAGAGTCTTAGACTAGCATTGCAATGATTCCTGGAATTCTCATTAAGAATTTTGATACCTTTATTTTCTTTTCCACTTAATTTTCGAAAAATCCAAAAAAAATTACAAAATCATAAAATCCAAAAATATTTCTTGTTTGAGTCTAGTGTTTCATTTTAAGTTTGGTGTCAATTGCATGTTTCTGTTCTTCTTGCATTCATGCATGTGTCTTCATTAATCTTCAAGTTGTTCTTGATGATTTCATTGCTCTGATTTTTCAATTCTCTTGACTTGAGTGTTATGTGTCTCATATGCATTCTCATTAGTGTCAGTAGTGTACAAACTGCTAAGTTTGGTGTCTTACATGCATTGTTATTTGATTTTAGTTGCATTTTGATTATTCCTCATTATTAAAAATCCAAAAATATTTTTAATTTGTGTCTTTTCAAGTCAATAATACAGAGAATTGAAGATAAAGAACATATTGCAGAGGAATTACACAGAAAAAGCTGGGCGTTCAAAATGCCCAGTAAAGAAGACAGACTGGCGTTTAAACGCCAGCCAGGGTACCTGGCTGGGCGTTTAACGCCCAAAAGGGTAGAGTTTTGGGC
>NC_029774.3:70043315-70043792 GCF_000817695.3 Arachis duranensis | reverse complement strand
AGTTTGTTACTTTCTTGTTAAGAAAGATTCAATATTTGAATTTTAGAATCATATCTTTTAATTTCTTGTTAGTCAAGTCATCAAATTTTAAAAAATCAAATCTTTTTCAAAAATTTGTTTTTTAATCATATCTTTTCAAACATATTTTTTTTTTCAATCAAATCTTTTTCAAAATCAATTTCTTTCCATTTTCAAAGATACTTGCTATCAATTAATGATTTGATTCAACATTTCAAGTATGTTGCCTTTTCTGTTCAGAAAGGTTTAATGTTTGAATCATATCTTTTCTTGTTAGCCAAGTTATTATTTTTTTAAAATCAAATCTTTTTAAAATGTTTTTCAAATCATATCTTCTCAATCACATCTTTTTAAAACCAATCATATCTTCTTAACCAGATCTTTTTCAAAATAGTTTTCAATCATATCTTTTTGATTTCTAATTTCAAAATCTTTTTCAAAAATCACTTGATTTCTTTT
>NC_029774.3:70037197-70037402 GCF_000817695.3 Arachis duranensis | reverse complement strand
TGTGACACTCATCATCATTCTCACCTATGAACGTGTGCCTGACAACCACCTCCGTTCTACCTTAGATTGGGTGAATATCTCTTGGATTCCTGATACACGATGCATGGTTGATCGCCTGACAACGGAGCGCTCGCCTGACAACCGAGCCAGCCATTCCGTGAGATCAGAGTCTTCGTGGTATAGGCTAGAACTGATGGCGGCATTC
>NC_029774.3:70036368-70036837 GCF_000817695.3 Arachis duranensis | reverse complement strand
TTGTGATGAGCGGATATTTGATACGCTTTTTGGGGGTAATTTCATGTAGATTTTAGCATGTTTTAGTTAGTTTTTAGGATAATATTATTAGTTTTTAGGCAAAAATCATATTTCTGGACTTTACTATGAGCTTGTATGTTTTTCTGTGATTTCAGGTATTTTCTGGCTGAAATTGAGGGAGCTGAGCAAAAATCTGAGTTAGGCTAAAAAAGGACTGCTGATGTTGTTGGATCCTGACCTCCCTGCACTCAAAACTGATTTTCTGGAGCTACAGGAGTCCAATTGGCGCGCTCTCAACGGCTTTGGAAAGTAGACATCTAGGGCTTTCCAGCAATATATAATAGTCCATACTTTGCGCGAAGATAGACGACGTAACTTGGCGTTGAACGCCAAGTTCATGCTGCTGTCTGGAGTTAAACGCCAGAAAAACGTCATGATCCGGAGTTGAACGCCCAAAACACGTCATAAC
>NC_029774.3:70034156-70035830 GCF_000817695.3 Arachis duranensis | reverse complement strand
GAAGGAGCCTTGCGTGTGTTGAAGGATTTCAAGGAAGAGTTGAAGTCAGAGGACAAAGCATCTCCAAAACTCCAACATATTTCCCATTACTGCACAACAGGTAACGCTATTATTCTCTATTATTTTAACTTACAATTTTAAATACTTTGACTTCTTACAACTAAATCCAAATAACTTTATTGGCCTCCTGACTAAGATTAATAAAATAAACATTGATTGCTTCAACCCAATAATCTCCGTGGGATCGACCCTTACTCACGTAAGGTATTACTTGGACGACCCAGTGCACTTGCTGGTTAGTTGTGCGAATCACAAATTCGTGCACCAAGTTTTTGGCGCCGTTGACGGGGATTATTGAGTTTGAACAATTGAAGGCATATTTTATTTCTTAGATCAGGAATAATTTATTTTTGTTGTTACAAAGTCATTAAATTTTGATAGGATAGTTTCTTTTCAAAAATTTCTTTTCAAAAATATTATTTTTTCTTAATTAATTGTTGATTTTTCGTGAATTTAGTGTCTTATTCTAAGTTTGGTGTTAACTACATATTTTTTATTTTCCTTAAAATTTTCGTATTAGTGTTCTTGGTTCTTCCTTGATCTTCAAGTTGTTCTTGATAATTGGTTATACCCTTTGGAACCTTTTTCAAAAATAATTTTT
Organism: Arachis duranensis; assembly: GCF_000817695.3. Lineage (NCBI taxonomy): Eukaryota > Viridiplantae > Streptophyta > Magnoliopsida > Fabales > Fabaceae > Arachis > Arachis duranensis. Next base: position 70,035,169 of record NC_029774.3, on the reverse strand, counting down.
CTTGGACTGAATCTTGTGCCAAACTTTAAGTTTGGTGTTTTCTTGTTAATCTTTTTACAATTTTTGAAAATTTTATTAAAGTTTTCTAAAAATTTTAAGTTTGGTGTTCTTCATTTTGTTCTTGGTGTTCTTGTGAATCTTCAAGGTGTTCTTGAGTTTTTCTTGTGTCTTGATCTTAAAATTTTTAAGTTTGGTGTTCCTTGGTGTTTTCCCTCCAAAAATTTTCAAAAATAAGGAGCACTAGATCTAAAAATTTTAAGTCTTGTGCCTTTTGTGTGTTTTTCTCTTTCATCATAAAATTCAAAATTCAAAAAAATTTTATATTTTCTAACAAATTTTGAACCACTTTTTCGAAATTTTTACATAAATTTCAGATTTTAATTTCAAAATTTTTCGAAAAAATTTTCAAAAAAAAAATTTTTTAACTTCTTTTTATATATTTTGTTTTTATTTATTCCACTTTTATAAAATAAATAAAATCAACATATAAATTATCTCTTGTATTCCATCATGGAAGCAAGTAGGAATGAACAGTCCAAGAGGACTCTGGGGTCATATGCTAACCCCGCTACTGCTTCATATGGGAGTAGTATTTGTATACCCTCCATTGGAGTTAGTAGTTTTGAGCTGAACCCTCAGCTCATTATCATGGTGCAGCAAAACTGCCAGTATTCTGGTCTTCCACATGAAGAACCTACAGAGTTTCTGGCACAATTTCTGCAAATTGCTGATACAGTACATGATAAGGAAGTAGATCAGGTCTACAGATTATTACTGTTTCCATTTGCTGTAAAAGATCAAGCTAAGAGGTGGTTAAATAACCAGCCTAAGAACAGCATAAAAACATGGAAACAGCTGTCAGAAAAATTCCTGAATCACTATTTCCCTCCAAAACGGATGACACAGCTAAGGCTAAGCATCCAAGGCTTCAAACAAGGAGATAATGAATCCCTTTATGATGCCTGGGAGAGATACAGAGAGATGCTAAGAAAATGCCCCTCTGAAATGTTTTC
>NC_029774.3:70031987-70032727 GCF_000817695.3 Arachis duranensis | reverse complement strand
CACAAGACAGCTCTTGGGTGGTCCATAAGTGATCTTAAGGGCATTAGCCCAGCTAGATGCATGCACAAGATCCTGTTGGAGGATAATGCCAAACCAGTGGTTCAACCATAAAGGAGGCTAAATCCAGCCATGAAGGAGGTGGTGCAGAAAGAGGTCACTAAATTATTAGAGGCTGGGATTATTTATCCTATTTCTAACAGCCCCTGGGTGAGCCCTGTCCAAGTTGTCCCTAAGAAAGGAGGCATGACAGTGGTTCATAATGAAAAAAATGAACTGGTTCCTACACGGACAGTTACAGGGTGGCGTATGTGCATTGATTATAGAAGGCTCAATACAGCCACCAGAAAGCATCATTTTCCTTTACCATTCATAGACCAGATGTTAGAAAGACTAGCAGGTCATGAATACTACTGCTTCCTGGATGGATATTCAGTCATGATTATTACTGCTTTTTGGACGGCTATTCAGGCTATAACCAAATTGCAGTAGATCCTCAGGACCAAGAGAAAACAGCATTTACATGTCCTTCTGGAGTATTTGCCTACAGAAGGATGCCTTTTGGTCTGTGCAATGCACCAGCAACCTTTCAGAGATGCATACTCTATATCTTCTTTGATATGGTGGAAAAATTTTTGGAAGTCTTCATGGATGACTTCTCGGTATTTGGAGACTCATTCAGCTCCTGCCTTAACCATTTAGCACTTGTTCTGAAAAGATGCCAAGAGACTAACCTGGTTTTA
>NC_029774.3:70028122-70030808 GCF_000817695.3 Arachis duranensis | reverse complement strand
CATTGACCTCATGGGACCTTTCCCACCATCATACTCAAACACTTATATTCTGGTAGCAGTGGATTATGTATCCAAATGGGTGGAGGCTATTGCAACACCCACTAATGACACTAAAACAGTGTTAAAATTCTTCTAGAAACATATCTTCAGCAGATTTGGTATCCCTAGAGTGTTAATCAGTGACAGGGGCACTCATTTCTGTAATAAACAGCTTTACTCTGCTCTGGTACGTTATGGAGTCAGCCACAGGGTAGCTACTCCATATCACCCACAAACTAATGGGCAAGCTGAAGTCTCAAATAGAGAACTTAAAAGAATCCTGGAACGGACTTCTCAAATAGAGAACTCAAAAGAATCCTGGAACGGACTGTAATTAACCGTAGAAAGGATTGGGCAAGAAGCTTGGATGATGCTCTGTGGGCATACAGAACAGCATTCAAAACCCCCATAGGGACCTCTCCATACCAGCTTGTGTATGGAAAGGCGTGTCACTTGCCAGTGGAACTGGATCACAAGGCCTACTGGGCAACCAGATTCCTGAACCTTGATGCCAAGTTAGCTGGAGAAAGACGATTGCTCCAGTTAAATGAGCTAGAGGAATTTAGACTCAATGCTTTCGAGAATGCAAAAATTTACAAAGAGAAAGCAAAAAGATGGCATGATAAGAAATTGTCATCCAGAGTCTTTGAGCCAGGGCAGAAAGTTCTGCTTTCGAGCAAGAATGCTCAAGACTGAGACTTAATTGAAGATCAGTGATAGTCCAGCTAATGACATTAAAGAAGCGCTTGCTGGGAGGCAACCCAGCCATTTACAAAGTTTATTTACTAATTAAATAAATTTTCTTTTCTTTACAGGTTTGAGTCCAAGTATCTTCAAAGGTGAAATAGCAATTGGTTGAAGTCACAGAGTTACAGGGAAATTTGGAAGCTCACTGGCACGGAAAAGCCAGTAAGAAATACTTTGGGCGTTAAACGCCCAAAAGAAGCACCCACTGGGCGTTTAACGCCAGTAAGGGTAGCCATCTGGGCGTTAAACGCCAGAAAGGAGCATCTTCTGGGCGTTAAACGCCAGAAAGATGCACCTTCTGGGCGTTTAACGCCAGTCTGCTAGCATCCTGGGCGTTCAGAAAAACGTCCAGTAACAAAGGACTTCCTGGCGTTCAACGCCAGAAAAAAGCACCAGATGGGCGTTGAACGCCCAGGAGAAGCAACATTTGGGCGTTAAATGCCCAAAACATGCACCATGTGGAACATGTCTGGTGGGCATTTCCTTGTCAATTCTTTGAACCTCTCCCATGCCTCGTAGAGCGTCTCACCATCTTGTTGTCTAAAAGTCTGAACCTCAGATCGAAGCCTATTGACCTTTTGTGGGGGGTAGAAACGTGCCAGAAACTTGCTTTCCACCTCATCCCAAGTTGTTAGGCTCCCCATTGGGAATGATTCTAGCCACTTAGCTGCCTTGTCCCTAAGTGAAAATGGGAACAAGAGCAGTTTATAGGCATCTTCCTGGACTCCATTGGACTTCACAGTGTCGCAAATTCTCAGGAATTTTGTGAGATGTTGGTTTGGGTCTTCATTAGCACTCCCACCAAATGAACAATGATCCTCCACCAATAATATTAGCTGTGGTTTGAGTTCAAAATTGTTGGTCTGAATGGGTGGTTTCTGAATGCTACTACCACAATTCCCAGAGGTTGGGTTTATGTATGAACCAAGAACCCTCCTCTCAGGAATGGCATTGTTTCCATCAACTCTCTCATGGTTGTGAACTTCTCTATCCATGTTGAGATCTAGAGCTTCCTCAAAATTGTCCTCAGATTCTCCTTCAGATTCTTCTTCTCCCAGTACCCTTTTCCTTCTTGCTTCCCTTCTAAGTTTATGAAGGGTCCTCTCTGGTTCGGTATATGGAGGAGTTGATGTCTCTCCTCTCCTACCTGTCATACAAGAACACAGCACAGGCAACAAACAAGTGAAATACTGTTGGTTAATGGAAGAGTATGGTTAGAGCAGTTGAGGAATTAATTCAAATAGTTAGTGGGTCAGTGAGTTAGTTGCTTGAATTTAAAGGCATAAAGAAAGAAAGCAAATAACAGAGTGCAGAAATTTAAAATTCAACAGTAACTTGAACTAAATTAACAAAACAAGAAAAATGCTCAATCTAGTTAACTTCCAATTTGAGAATTGTCAATCGAAAACCAATCCCCGGCAATGGCGTCATAAACTTGATCTAGCCATAAACTTGATAGCTACGATTTAGGAAATTGCACAATCGGCAAAAATTCCTTCCGGCAAGTGCACCGGTTATCGTCAAGTAAAAACTCACAATAGAGTGAGGTCGAATCCCACAAGGATTGGTTGAGTGAGCAATTCGGATTAGAAGTGTGTTCTAGTTGAACGGAATCAAGATTTGGACGAGAATAGCGGAATGTTAAATTGCATGAATTAAAGAGCGAGAAGTTAAAGTGCTGAAATTAAAAAGGGATGGGGGTGATTGCATGAATTGAAATTGCAGAATGTAAATAGAAAGGAATAGATCAGAGAGAGGGGTTCATTGGGGTCAGGAGATATTGAAATCTCCGAATCAAAACATTTTCATCTCTTCCTCAACCAATGCATTCATTGAATCTTGCTTGGCAATCTTATATGATTGGATCCCAAGCCCTTGGCTCACCAATTCTCTCTAAAAA
>NC_029774.3:70023749-70027992 GCF_000817695.3 Arachis duranensis | reverse complement strand
CCAATAGAGCTCCCTAACCCAATGAAAGGGGTTTAGTGAGTCATAGCTCCGAATTCAAAACTAGAAAAATTGATGAAAAATTCTCCTGTGTAAAAAGTCCTTTAATAACTTAAATTCTATCCTATTTATACACTTTCTAAATTGAGCTTCTGTTGTTTTTCTTGGGCTTTGAGGCCTTTCCCTGATTCCCTTTTGCTTTGGGTTTATGGTCCATAATCCTGATGAGGCTGTGATCCCATTCTGTAACATTCATTGAGCAAACTTAGTGATAAACAAGTAATGACACAAGACTCAACAAATTGAAGTTCCAGACTCATCAATTCTTCAGGCCCAATCCCATAAACCATGATATTCAATTGGGTTTCATACCATAATACGTTTAAGTTAATGTTTAGTGCTCAAATGCTAACTTAAACTTCAATATATTTGGCCCAGAAACCCTTTCAAAAAGTGGCGTTTAAGTTGCAGTTTAAGCTTAAACTGCAACTTAAACACCACTATTTGAAAAGGTTTCTGGGCCAAAGATATTGCAGTTTAAGTTAGCATTTGAAGCACAAACATTAACTTAAACGTACTCTGGTATGAAACCCAATTGAATATCATAGTTTATGGGATTGGGCCTGAAGAATTGATGAGTCTGGAATTTCAATTTGTTGAGTCATGTGTCATTACTTGATTATCACTAAGTTGGCTCAATGAATGTTAGAATTGAGAAAGCAACCCTGGAGGCAAATTGTGGTCGAACACGTTTAAGCTCCAGTTTAAGCTTAAACTGGAGCTTAAACGTGGAAACGGCTTCCTGGTGCATAATGTGGGTCGAACACGTTTAAGCTCCAGTTTAAGGTTAAACTGGAGCTTAAACGTGGAAATGCTCCTTTGGTGCCTTTCTTATTCTGGCGTTTAACTTCCAGTTTATGGTTAAACTGGAGGTTAAACGCCAGTTTCAATATTTCTCAGCTTTCATGATTCTGGCATCTAACTTCCAGTTTAACCTTAAACTGGAGGTTAAACGCCACTTTCAGCTTTGGTGCATTTCTTATTCTGGCGTTTAACTTCCAGTTTAAGGTTAAACTGGAGGTTAAACGCCACTTTCAGCATTATATGGCTTGGCAGTTTAAGTTCCAGTTTAAGCTTAAACTGGAACTTAAACTCCACATGTGATCTTCAAGCTTCCTTTATTGATTTTGTTGCTTCCTTGCCTAGCCTCTTCTTCCCTGAAATCATCCAAACAACTGCATCAAAGTCTTGCAAAATTTCATGAGAATTCTTTCATTCATAGCATTCAAGTAATATAACTAAAAACTCATGGAATTTGCATCAAAATTATACTGTTTGGATGATTCATTGCTTTGTTATTCATTTAACCATTCTTGGTTACTTTAAGCTCAAGAAACTGCATAAAACATCTAAAACTAACAGAAAAATGCTAGTGAAACTAGCCTAAGATGCCTTGGCATCATGTGACATAGAGGATTCCTCTTCCTTTTCTGTTCTCTTCTTTCTCATATGAGCAGGAACAAGAAAAAAGGCATTCTTGTTGAAGCTGATCCTGAACCTGAAAGTACTCTGAAGAGGAAACTAAGAGAAGCTAAATTACAACAATCCAGAGACAACCTTACTAAAATTTTCGAACAAGAAAAGGATATGGCAGCCGAACCCAACAACAATAATGCAAGGAGCATGCTTGGTGATTATACTACACCTACCTCCAAGTTTGATGGAAGAAGCATCTCAATTCCTGCCATTGGAGCAAATAATTTTGAGCTGAAACCTCAACTAGTTGCTCTAATACAACAAAACTGCAAGTTTCATGGACTTCCATCAGAAGATCCCTACCAGTTTTTAACTGAGTTCTTGCAGATCTGTGAGACTGTTAAGACTAATGGAGTAGATCCTGAAGTCTACAGGCTCATGCTTTTCCCTTTTGCTGTAAGAGACAAAGATAGAACATGGTTGGACTCACAACCTAAGGATAGCCTAGACTCTTGGGATAAGCTGGTCACGACCTTCTTGGTTAAATTCTTTCCTCCTCAAAAGCTGAGCAAGCTTAGAGTGGATGTTCAGACCTTCAAGCAAAAAGATGGTGAATCCCTCTATGAAACTTGGGAAAGACACAAGCAAATGACCAAAACGTGTCCTTCTGACATGTTTTTAGAATGGACCATGATAGATATATTCTATTATAGTCTGTTTGAGTTCTCTAAGATGTCACTGGACCACTCTACAAGTGGATCCATTCACCTAAAGAAAATGCCTGCAGAAGCTCAGAAACTTATTGAAATGGTTGCAAATAACCAATTCATGTACACTTCTGAGAGGAATTCTGTGAATAATGGGATGCCTCAAAGGAAGGGAGTTCTTGAAATTAATGCTCTGAATGCCATATTGGTTCAGAACAAAATGTTGACTCAACAAGTCAACATGATTTCTCAATGTCTGAATGAATGGCAAAATGCATCCAACAGTACTAAAGAGGCATCTTCTGAAGAAGAAGCTTATGATCCTGAAAACCCTGCAATGGCAGAGGTAAATTACATGGGTGAACCTTATGGAAACACCTATAATTCTTTATGGAGAAATCATCTAAATTTCTCATGGAAGGATCAACAAAAGCCTCAACAAGGCTTTAATAATGGTGGAAGAAACATGTTTAGCAATGGCAAGCCTTTTCCATCATCTTCTCAGCAACAGACAGAGAATTCTGAGCAGAGCACCTCTAACTTAGCAAATGTAGTCTCTGATCTGTCTAAGGCCACTTTAAGCTTCATGAGTGACACAAGGTCCTCCATTAGAAATTTGGAGGCACAAGTGGGCCAGCTGAGCGAGAAAGTCACTGAAACTCCTCCTAGTACTCTCCCAAGCTATACTGAAAAGAATCCAAAAAGAGAGTGCAAGGCCATTGATATAGTCAATATGGGCGAATGCAAGGAGGAAGGGGAGGACGTGAATCCCAACGAGGAAGACCTCATGGGACGTCTCCCAACCAAGAAGGAGTTCCCTATTGAGGACCCAAAGGAATTTGAGGCTCATATAGAGACTATAGAGATTCCATTAAACCTCCTTTTGCCATTCATGAGCTCTGAAGACTATTCTTCCTCTGAAGAGGATGAAGATGTAACTGGAGAGCAAGTTGCTCAATATCTAAGAGCTATCATGAAGCTGAATGCCAAGTTATTTGGCAATGAGACTTGGGAAGGGGAACCTCCCTTGCTCATTAGTGAACTAGATACCTGGGTTCAGTAAACTTTACCTCAAAAGAGACAAGATCCTGGAAAATTCGTAATACCCTGCACCATAGGCACCATGACCTTTGAAAAAGCTCTGTGTGACCTAGGGTCAGGTATAAATCTTATGCCACTCTCTGTAGTAGAGAAGCTGGGGATCATTGAGGTACAGCCTGCCATATTCTCATTACAAATGGCAGACAAGTTAGTAAGACAAGCTTATGGATTGGTAGAGGACATGTTAGTAAAGGTTAAAGGCCTTTACATCCCTACTGATTTCATAATCTTAGACACTAGGAAGGAGGAGGATGAATGCATCATCCTTGGAAGACCTTTTCCAGCTACAGCAGGAGCTGTGATAGATGTTTACAGAGGAGACTTAGTCCTTCAATTGAATGGGGACTACCTTGTTTTTAAGACTCAAGGGTGTTCTTCTGTATACATGGAGAGGAAGCATGAAAAACTTCTCTCAGTACAGAGTCAAACAAAGCCCCCATAATCAAGCTCTAAGTTTAGTGTTGGGAGGCCACAGCCAAACTCTAAGTTTGGTGTTGAATCCCCACATCCAAACTCTAAGTTTGGTGTTGGGAGTCTACAACATTGACCTGATCACCTGTGTGGCTCCATGAGAGCCCATTGTTAAGCTATTGACATTAAAGAAGCGCTTATTGGGAGGCAACCCAATTTTTATTTATCTAATTTTATTTTTATTTTATTGTTCTTTAATGTTTTATTAGGTTCATGATCATGTGGAGTCACGAAAAAAATACTAAAATTAAAAACAGAATCAAAAATAGTAGAAAAAAATCACACCCTAGAGGAAGGATTTACTGGCGTTCAAACGCCAGTAAGGAGCATCTGGCTGGCGTTCAACGCCAGAACAGAGCATGGATCTAGCGTTGAATGCTAGAAACAAGCAGCATCCTGGCATTTGAACACCAGGAATATACCCTGAGGAGAGCTGGCGCTGAACGCCAGAAACAAGCATGGAACTGGCGTTCAACGCCAGAAACATGCTG
>NC_029774.3:70023410-70023558 GCF_000817695.3 Arachis duranensis | reverse complement strand
CCTCAACTCACCTTCTCTCCTCTTCTTCACATTCATCCTCTCTTCCCCATAAACACTCTTCCCCAAAAATCCTTCACCAATCACCTCAATCTCTCTTTCCAATTACCCCCCTTCACCACTCACATCCATCCACTCTTCCCCATAAACC
>NC_029774.3:70021376-70023362 GCF_000817695.3 Arachis duranensis | reverse complement strand
ACCTTCAAAATTCAAAAATTTTTCTCACCCAAACCCACCCTAAATGGCCGAACCTACCCTCTCCCCCTCCCTATATATACCCCTCCATCCTTCTTCATTTTCACACAACACAACCCCCTCTTCTACACCTTGGCCGAATACACCCCCCACTCTCGTCCATATTTTCTCTTCCTCTTCTTCTTTTCTTTCTTCTTTTGCTCGAGGGCGAGCAATATTCTAAGTTTGGTGTGGTAAAAGCATAGCTTTTTATTTTTCCATAACCACCTATGGCACCTAAGACCGGAGAAACCTCTAGAAAAGGGAAAGGGAAGACAAAAAGCTTCCACCTCCTAGTCATGGAAGATGGAGAGATTCATCTCCAAAGTCCATCAAGACCACTTCTATGATGTTGTGGCCAAGAAGAAGGTGATCTCTGAGGTCCCTTTCAAGCTCAAGAAAAATGAGTATCCGGAGATCCGATATGAGATCCAAAGAAAAAGTTGGGAAGTTCTGACCAACCCCATTCAACAAGTCAGAATCTTAATAGTCCAGGAGTTCTATGCCAATGCATAGATCACTAGGAACCATGATCAAAGTATGAACCCGAAACCAAAGAACTATCTTACAATTGTTCAGGGAAAATACTTAGATTTCAGTCCGGAAAATGTGAGGTTGGCATTCAACTTGCCCATGACACAAGGAGATGCACGCCCCTACATAAGAAGGGTCAACTTTGACCAAAGGTTGGACCAAGTCCTTATGGACATTTGTGTTGCAGAAGCTCAATGGAAAAGAGACTCCAAAGGCAAGTCGGTTCAATTAAGAAGACTGGACCTCAAGCCTGTGTCTAAAGGATGGTTGGAGTTCATCCAACGCTCCATCATCCCCACTAGCAACCGATCCGAAGTTACTGTGGATCGGGCCATCATGATCCATAGCATCATGATTGAAGAGGAAGTAGAAGTTCATGAAGTCATCTCCCTTGAATTCTACAAAATAGCCGAAAAGTCCTCCACCATGGCAAGGCTAGCTTTTCCTCATCTTATTTGCCATCTATGTTACTCAGCTGGAGTTATCATAGAAAGAGACATCCCTATTGAGGAGGATAAGCCCATCACTAAGAAGAGGATGGAACAAACAAGAGAGCCCACTCATGGATCCCAAGAGACGCATGAGGAAGCTCATCACCAAGAAATTCCGGAGATGCCTCAAGGGATGCACTTTCCTCCCAACAACTATTGGGAACAACTCAACACTTCTCTAGAAGACTTGAGTTACAATATGGATCAATTAAGGGTGGGACATCAAGAACACTCTATCATTCTCCATGAAATTAGAGAAGATCAAAGAGCAATGAGGGAGGAGCAACAAAGGCAAGGAAGAGACATAGAAGAGCTCAAGGACATCATTGGTTCTTCAAGAAGAAAGCGCCACCATCACTAAGGTGGACTCATTCCTTGTTCTTATTTCTCTGTTTTTCGATTTTTAAGCTTTATGTTATCTATGTTTGTATCTTTATTACATGATCATTAGTATGTAGTAACTATGTCTTAAGGCTATGAATAATTCCATAAATCCTTCACCTCTCTTAAATGAAAAATGTTTCTAATTCAAAAGAACAAGAAATACATGAATTTCGAAATTATCCTTGAATTTAGTTTAATTATATTGATGTGGTGACAATACTTTTTGTTTTCTGAATGAATGCTTGAACAGTGCATATTTTTTATCTTGTTGTTTATGAATGTTAAAATTGTTGGCTCTTGAAAGAATGATAAACAAAGAGAAATGTTATTGACAATCTGAAAAATCATGAAAATTGATTCTTGAAGCAAGAAAAAGCAGTGAAAAAGCAAAAGCTTGTGAAAAAAAAAAGACAAAAAAATGGCGAAAAAATTAGAAAGAAAAAGAAAAAGCAAGCAGAAAAAGCCAATAGCCCTTAAAACCAAAAGGCAAGGGGTAAAAAGGATCCAAGGCTTTGAGCATCAATGGATAGGAGGGCCCAAG
>NC_029774.3:70011410-70021229 GCF_000817695.3 Arachis duranensis | reverse complement strand
CGTGATCCAAAGCAAAATGAGTGTGCTTAAGAGCTCTGGACACCTCTAACTGGGGACTTTTGCAAAGCTGAGTCACAATCTGAAAAGGTTCACCCAGTCATGTGTCTGTGGCATTTATATATCCGGTGGTAATACTGGAAAACAAAGTGCTTAGGGCCACGGCCAAGACTCATAAAAGTAGCTGTGTTCAAGAATCAACAAACTTAACTAGGAGAATCAATAACACTATCTGAAATTCTAAGTTCCTATTGATGCCAAAACTGTTCAGAAGCAAAAAGCTACAAGTCCCTTCAAAGGATAAAGAGAGATGCCAAAACTGTTCAGAAGCAAAAAGCTATAAGTCCCGCTCATCTAATTAGAATTAATATTCATTGATATTTTGGGATTTATAGTATATTCTCTTCTTTTTATCCTAATTGATTTTCAGTTGCTTGGGGTCAAGCAACAATTTAAGTTTGGTGTTGTGATGAGCGGATAATTTATACGCTTTTTGGCATTGTTTTTAAGTAGTTTTTAGTAGAATCTAGCAACTTTTAGGGATATTTTCACTAGTTTTTATACTAAATTCACATTTCTGGACTTTACTATGAGTTTGTATGTTTTTCTGTGATTTCAGGTAATTTTTGGCTAAAATTGAGGGATCTGAGCGAAACTATGATAAAAGGCTGACAAAGGACTGCTGATGCTGTTGGATTCTGACCTCCGTACACTTGTAATGGATTTTCTGGAGCTACAGAACAGCAAATGGCGCGCTCTCAACGACGTTGGAAAGTAGACATCCAGAGCTTTCCAAAAATATATAATAGTCTATACTTTATTTGAGATTAGACAACGTAAACTGGCGTTCAACGCCAGTTCCATGTTGCATTCTGGAGTCAAACGCCAGAAACACGTCACGAACCAGAGTTGAACACCAGAAACACATTACAACTTGGTGTTCAACTCCAAAATAAGCCTCTGCACGTGTAAAACTCAAGCTCAGCCCAAACACACACCAAGTGGGCCCCGGAAGTGGATTTCTGCATCAATTACTTACTTCTGTAAACCCTAGTAGCTAGTATAGTATAAATAGGACATTTTACTATTGTATTAGTCGTCTTTTGACCATATATCTGGTCCTTCTCCTTATTTTCAAATTCATATCACATTTTGGGGGCTAGCCATTCGGCCATGCCTGGACCTTCATCACTTATGTATTTTCAACGGTGGAGTTTCTACACACCATAGATTAAGGGTGTGGAGCTCTGCTGTACCTCAAGTTTTAATGCAATTACTACTATTTTCTATTCAATTCAGTTTATTCCTGTTCTAAGATATTCGTTACACTTCAACATGATGAATGTGATGATCCATGACACTCATCATCATTCTCACCTATGAACGCGTGACTGACAACCACTTCCATTCTACCTTAGACCGGGCGCATATCTCTTGGATTCCTTAATCAGAGTTTTCGTGGTATAAGATAGAATTGATGGCGGCATTCATGAGAATTCAAAAAGTCTAAACCTTGTCTGTGGTATTCCGAGTAGGATTCCAGGATTGAATGACTGTGACGAGCTTCAAACTCGTGATTGTTGGGCGTGATGACAAACGCAAAAGAATAAAGGGATTCTATTCCAACATGATCGAGAACCGACAGATGATTAGCCGTGCCGTGACAGAGTATTTGGACCTTTTTCACTGAGAGGATGGGATGTAGCCATTGACAATGGTGATGCCCTACATACAGCTTGCCATGGAAAGGAGTAAGAAGGATTGGATGAAGGCAGTAGGAACCGTGCCGTGACAGAGCATTTGGACCTTTTTCACTGAGAGGATGGGATGTAGCCATTGACAACGGTGATGTCCTACATACAGCTTGCCATGGAAAGGAGTAAGAAGGATTGGATGAAGGCAGTAAGAAAGCAGAGATTCAGAAGGAGCACAGCATCTTCATACGCCTATCTGAAATTCCCATCGATGATCTACATAAGTATTTCTATCTTTATTTTCAGTTTATTTGTTATTATTATTCGAAAACTCCATAACCATTTATTATCCGCCTGACTGAGAATTCTAAGATGACCATAGATTGCTTCATACCAACAATCTCCGTGGGATCGACCCTTACTCACCTAAGGTTAATTACTTGGACGACCCAATGCACTTGTTGGTTAGTTGAGCGAAGTTGTGAAATTATGTTTAGACCATGGTATTGAGCACCAAGTTTTCGAACAACAATTTAAGTATGAATCACAATTTCGTCCACCAATGCGTAACGCTCTCTGGAGACTGAAAGAAAGGTTACCCCAATAGGACAGCGATACATAACGCTCATGGAGGGGACGTTGGCTGAGATAGGGACGACGATACGAAACACTTATCTCAGGACCAGTGTCGAGAATCGAACAACAAATCGAGACATGAGCCATGGCCTGTATAGAACTAGACATGCATCATACTTGTTTGTGCATATTTTTTGTGGTTGTATTTTCTATGATTGTGTGTGCTTGTGATTTGATTCTATATTCTGTAATTACTGAGTTGGATTATACTTTGTTGACTGTTATTATTGACTGATAACATAATGAAATGAACTTACTTCTAACCCCAATCCTACTAAGAACTCAGTTCTTACCCCCTATTTTCACCCTTTTCAACTACAAGTGAGAAGGTTTAGTGCGGAGCTACAGGAGCATAGAAGAACATGTTTACGAGTTGAGTTGTTAGAATTTATTTTTTCCTCGTCGTTTATTATTTTGGTCTTTTTAGAGGGGTAAGACTTGTAATTGAGGATTCTTGAATAAGTCTATGTATATAAAGTTATGTGAACAAAAGTAAAAACTTTCCGTTTTCTTAATTAAAGTTTCGGTTCGTATTCGCGAAGGCTTAATATTAAATAAACATAGTATATAATTAAAGGAATAGAGGTAAGTAGTGCTCGGATTATCTTCAACAAACAAAAATGGCTTCAACAGTAACAAAAGAAAAAACATAAAGCAACTCGTACTGCTCTCAACAGTAACAAAAACCAAAAATGGCTTCCACACACAAACTTCTAAAATGGCACTATTATAAAAAACAACAGCACTATTTAGGAGCAAGAATGTAAAACCCAAAAGAACACACATCAAATAAAGCATCAAACATGTTGTCACCAGAAGCAAGAACCCAAAGAAATGCACGAGAACAACACCTCTTCTCACTACAAATAGATATATCAAGAAGCACTAAAACAGGCATACTCAACAAAACCCCTTAAAGAAAAATCACAAGCCTACAACAAAGGATCTACATTTCTCAAAAAGAGACTCTTCATATACTAGAAATTAATAAAACAAGCACTCAAGCAAGACAGAAAAGAAAGTTAAAGAAATACCAATCTTTTTGAAGCAAAAAAATAAAGAGTCGTGCACGCAACGATGAGGAAAGCAACCTCGAATGGGGACAACCACCAGGAAAAGAAGAAATCAAAGAAATAAAAGCTCCGGAGACAAACGGATTTTCAAAGAAAGAAAAGGGAAGGAGACAATTTCAGAAAGCAAAGAAAATCTTTAGAAAAATTATTGAAACAAAAAAGAGGAAAAATAGAAGAGTAGAACTTATATAGTGATAGGAAAAAATTGTAAAGTTAGCCCACTTTAAATGATGGCGCATGATTATCAAAAAAAACACAAACAGTTGCAAAATGCAAAATGTTACGTTAAAACTGCTCAAATCACGTCGAATTTCAACCTCCCAACCTACTCCCTCAAATCACATCGAGAATTCGAGGCGAGCGACTGGACCAAGTGACAAATAGCAACTCGAAAAGCGACTTGGTAGAATGCTCGAGCCCAACTTGCAAACAAATCGGTCTCGAACAGGGACACTATTCATACCTCACCCCATAACTCAGCCTGGCCCTTTTAATAGGCAAAGCCCAATTAGCAGTATCCAAAATCCATCCTATCGGTATGTTCGACCTCTTACGCTCGACCTGCTGCCCAAAACCTAACTACCCCTACAAACATGCTTATATATTCAAATATGAGCTCACAACGACCTCTAAGTAAAATGGGAGGATAACCTCCTACCAAGATAAATGGATAAGTTACCTAAGATAACTTATCTTTACTGCTATATATATACCCTCACTACTTCAGGTATTTCTCAACTCTTGCTAACTTAAGACCTGTCTAAAACTCTCGCTTACTTAAGCATCGAAGTCCCTTACAGGTACTATTTCCAACCGCTCCGATAAACTTGGACAGCATCACATCATCAGAAGAAATGTCGAAGCATCCCACAAAAAAAAATTTGAACTTCACATTCAGGTTCAACACACTAATTTTAGGTGACTTTCGAAACACTTACCTATATATAATATGACTATGTATCCTGTTTTCTTTGCACTTCTTAAATTTTTTGGGGACTTAATTACTTTACTTACTTTGCTTATGTTAAGATCGAAATTTAAAATGGTGAGAAATAAAATTGTCTTTTTGTAAAAGGGAGAGTAATAAACCACCCGTTGAAATAGAACTTTTTTTTAAATATGTAGCAAAAAAATATAAGTCAAAAAGTAGAAGATAAAAAGTCAAAGAAGTAAAGGGAAAAAAACATTGTTCACTGTTGCTACCTGTCAAAAAATGGGAATAGTTATTTGAGTAGATGTCTAGATGAGTGAATGTGAAAAGCAATAGAATTTATTTTAATCGTTGTTTCTTTTTAAATGAGTTGAGCCACCGTAACTTGTTAATATTCTTTATACGTTATTGAATATTTGAGTTTATAATATTTATGGACTTACTTAAAATTTGTTAATGGATTATACTTAAATAACATAATTTGAGAGGGGGTCATATAATATAATTTGTGAGATAATATCTATAAAACTTGTACTTTTTTAATAAAAAATATGATTTTGGAGGGGTGGGGGCACTGTCCATTTCACTTACAAGAAGCTCTGTCTTTGACCACCAATAAAGAAAGGAAGAATCTTTATTTTCAGGTTAATTCAAAGTCTTTTAAGATTACGAGAATTCAAGATGGGAGGTGATTGAAAGGATTTTTGCAAAACATATAAATTGGAAGATAAGATTTGATTGAGTTCAATGTCAAATCAATTAAAGAAAAGCAATGAAAACAATTTTGGTTGAAAAAAATATTGAGAACCAATTAAATTTGGTGTTGTATTTTGGTAAACAATTTCATAATGAACAATTCAAATTTTATAGTAAACAATTTGGGTTATATATTTAAGTTGTTAAACAACTACTTTTGTTTATTACGAATGTGAAATTAGTAATTATGTGAAATTAGTTTTACTGTGCCATGGTTCATCGTTCTAAAATGTTCATATTGATTCTTAACATACGTAATTTATAAAACATTAATAATAATTAAAAAGGTGATCAATAATAAAGTAAATTATACGGTATAAAAGTAAATTTGTGCGGATATACAGAAATATAAATAGCGCAACACTTGGTATGAAGTGTAGCAGGAGCTTGATAGAGAATATTAAAGGTGGTTCAAAATTAGTTTGGAAGCCAATATGAATATTAAATTTGGAAATCATTGCTTCCTTATTAGCTGGAAACGTGCACAAATAATGAGAGTTTTTTTTTATTTATTTTTGCTTTTTTATAGAAAAGAGGTGGAATCATAAGAGTGAAAAAATTGAAAATTAAATATAACCAAGAAAAAAAATGCTGTTAGAAGCTTATGAAAAGTATTGAATCGAACTTCTTGTAATAAAATCAAGTTTGCCCCAAACAACTATAAAATTATTCATTATTCTCTAGTTTTATAAAGCTACTATGAAAATATTTTTTTAGAAAAAAACGTTTGCTTTACTTGGGAGGACGGTCAAAGAAATTAAAAAGCTTTGAATTTTTTATTTATTTTATGTTTACAAAAAATAGCATATGTATTTAAATTTTATATTTTTTTTAAATATTAGGAGAATAATTAGAAGATCCAATAATTTCTTTTAAGAAGTTTTCTCTTTAAAATTTAACGAGTATTATAAATAATTATTTATAATGTATTAAAATTAAATACATGAAGTATTGCGTATAAAATCATTGAAAATTAAATTTTTATAAAAAAAATAATAAAAGAAATAGAAAAAATAATTAGATAAAAGAGATAAAGAAGGAGGATTTTTTTATTTAAATAAATTAAAAAATGTTTAATTTACTAAAATAAATCATTTTAAAAATTATTACAAAAATATGTAGAATGACTTATTGTATAAACGAGATAAGTTTGCACGTATCTCGTTTATACTATAAACGAGATAAGACTGGATCACACCTATATATAGATGTCGTTTACAGTCTTGATCTAGCTAGGCCTATTTCAAACTTTTTCTCCACTTTTTCTTCTCTTCTATTCCTTTCTAACCATATTATCGAGTACGACGAAGATAGTCTGCACAGATGCACGTGATCCAGACATCAATAGGATGAACGCCACATGACACTACGCCGGAGCAGTCAACTTTGCGGTTAGTTTTATTATCTTGACATTTATGTTATCCCATAAATGTAGAGCCATAGTTAGGATACTTGACAAAGATTAGAATACAATTTGTATCGTTAGTAACAGGGATTTGATAGAGAATAATTCTAGGAATATGGTTATCATTTTTCTGTAATTAAGTTGTTAAGTACATAATTATTAATTTAGATATTAAATGGTGGTGTAGATATTTTTCAACTGTTAAAGTTAGTTTATTCGTTACATATTTTTTAATTCGTTAACTTAGTTATTAACTATCCAATGACATATCTATCTGAATAGGAGATAGTCTAGTCTATCGCCGTCTCTATCATGCTATTGGATATTCGAATATCTAAATTTTTTTCTTATTTATAATTGAACAAAAGTGACGAGCGAGCCAAAAAGCGAGTTAGGTCTACTTTAAATAGGGGCTAAGTCTTGCTTAAATTCTTTAACCTGTTTCTCAAGGACATAAAAGATAGATAGATTCAATTAGATTACACTCCTATCAGTGTAGTAGCCGCTTTCTCCTCCACCTGGCTACTCAATCACTTGGATAATTAGATTATTAAGTTAAAATTTGATAATTAGATTATTAATTATTTGAATATTTTATTTAAATAAATTTAAAAAATATTTTATTTACTATAATTATATTATTAAGTTAAAGTTTGATAATTAAATTATTAATTATTTTTTAAATATTTTTATTTTACTTAATGTATTGAAGAAATGCCTATTAGTTAAGTAAGTTCATATCAACGTAAAAAGTTGTATCCACATAAATTAAGTTAGTATATACGTGTAAATTTTTGTTAAACAAAAGTATACACTAGTTAAGTCAGTTTGATATGTCGATGGACCTATACAATTTTTTAATAATTATGATATTTTTATTTTTTGGTCAGAGGTCTCGCCTATTTCTACCCCGATGAGTGAGTCACACGCTTCCACCACCTGACGCCATCGTCCCATATCTGAGGGAGGCTAAGTTCAGCGACACGATGCCTCTCAGGAACTTCATCTTCAATAACTCCCTGATCATGACATTCGTGGAGTGATGGCGTCCTGAGACCCATGCGTTCTACCTGCCATAAGGTGAGGGCACTATCACTCTGCAAGATGTGGCGTACCACCTTAGGCTATGCGCGCATAGAAAGGCAGTGGGGGTGCTTCCGTGATTTCTACCGATGGTACCGTACGAAGACATGGAAGTTGGTAGAGCGATTGCTCGGTGTCAGGTCTCCGATGGTTGCGCAGTAGGGGGCACAGAGAAAAAAGTTGTTCTCGCTAAAGGTTACATGGCTGCAGGATCATGTCCACCATATCCCACAGACGAATGATTTGGACACTCCGACAGTTTGCGAAGTATTACAATTTGTTACTGATTGGTGGATACCTAATAATGGACAAGTCGAACAACCTGGTCCATCTCCAGTGGCTGTCACTGCTTCAAGACTTTGAGAGGTGTCGTGGGTTGCTTAATAACAGACTCTTCAATTTGGACAACGAACATATGCACCGAGTGTGTAACAGTAACAGATTCTCACACTCAAATATCACCCTATTGTCACTGTTTCTCATACAACAATTGGGATACACACAAACAACCACATATCCGCTATTAGTGGATATTTTTACCTCTTTTTTGGAAGAAAAATGGAGAAAAAGATATGAAGTGCTTGTGAAGAATGCCAAGGGTTACACATTCTTTTATAGTTGTTAAAAATTTATCTTATTGTATCTTGTTTACACTGTAAACGTTATAGTTTAACACGTATTTTGTTTATGTGTAAACGAGATAAATTTGCATGTATCTCGTTTATACTGTAAATGAGATATATACGTGTTATACGCACTATCTTATCTCGTTTATAGTGTAAATGAGATACGTACAAACTTATCTTGTTTATACTATAAACAAAATAAGTCATCTTATGTATTTTCATAATAACTTTTAAAATTATTTATTTCAATAAATTAAATATATTTTTTATTTATTTAAATAAAAAATCGCTAGAGAAGGAACATATATTGAAGCATGCACTTCAAGTATAATAACAATATGAGTTTGTGCGCTGAAGAAAGAAACAAAGAAATCACGAAAGAAAGCTAAAAAGAGAAAAAAACACCATCGAAATACAAAAACAAAGTCTCCAAAGTATTTTAGAATTAGCACCTACTTTAACTTTAACCAAACAGTTTTATTAATTAAGTTTTAATAATCACAAACAATTATATTAGATGTATATTAAAATTAGCTACTAAAATTAGTTATTAATATAAAATAGAAAATTTAGATTCGTTTTTGTAATCAAATACTAAAAAATATTGTCATATAACATAACCCATAATAATGATTACGAGGGTTACCTGAAACTAGGTTGTTTTGGGTTTCGACATGAGGTTCAAATTCTTTTTGAGACAGCATCCGACTTGTATTGTTTTCAAAGTGCCGCCGTCCGAGTTTCTCGTGAAGAAGTGAGGGTGGTACCTGCAAGAGACTACGATACTTAAGTTAGCAAGGGTTTCAAGCAGGTTTTTTAATAGAGTTTTGAATACACCTAAGAGTGTTTAGGATATTTATAATGTAAACTCCGGGTAATTAGTAACTAATTAACCAATAAATTAACTTTTACTTAAAGAAATTAGAAAATCAATTTTTATAGTTTAATAAGGTAAAAATAATTAAAATATGAATTTTAACACTAATTTCAAAGGTTTTAGCCTAAGATTGGGCTAAATGGACCGAACCAAACTAACCGGACTCATAATCGATCCAAGGCCCAATCCAACTCCCCATATATAATGAGCATTGTAAGACCCATAACTTTTAAAAAGTCTTATTATCAATTAATTTCAAATCATATATTTATCTACAGTTAAATTTTAGAAATCATGTTATTAAAGATTATTAAAGTAAATTTTCAAATAATTGAATTTGAAATAAATTAAGATCCTTATTCAATTTTATAATTATTGAGTTATTTCCTATATTTAAATTATAGCGTTAGTAGTTATTAAATAATGGAAATTTTATATGATTTAAATCAAATAGTTAATAATTTTTTTAATTTGATACTTTAAGTTTTAGAAATAAATGAAATTAATCTTATTATCTTATAATTTTGATTAAAATATTTGATTTTAAATTAAATAGTATTTTAGTATAAGAAATGATATTTTAAAGTAATTTTTAAGGATTTTAATTAGAGTGCAAATTAATATTTTATGTTTCAATTTTATTAATTTACTACTCCACCCTCTAATTTTACAAAATTACCTACATTAGCCATAAAATCTTTAATTTTCACTTTTTTCTCAAAATTAAACACTAACCCTAAT
>NC_029774.3:70008331-70011387 GCF_000817695.3 Arachis duranensis | reverse complement strand
ACTCAACACACACAACACAATAAGCAGCAGCTGCTGCCCCCTACCCTAGACACACACACACAGAGACAAAAGGAAAAGAAAGAAAGAAACAAACGAAGAAAGAGAAGGGGAAAGCAGAATCACGGAAGGAGAGAAGAGAGTAAGATCCAAGAGAGCAGATAGGAAAAGAAGGAAGAGTATGTCGAGAGGAGCTGTCGCCGCTACTAGAGCGGTGCTGCACCCTACCGCTGCTCAGTCACCGTCACGTCGCATGCAGGAGGGTCGCTAGGGGAGAGCATCGCTGAAGAAAGGGAGAGGCCAAACGTGGAGCCTTGCTATCATCCTCACTGCATCATCGCCACTAAACTCGTGCACAAAGGAGGGAGAGAAGGCGTGAGAGGGAGCTATCGCGAGGTTGCCGTCACCACCACGTGGCTTGGGTCACCGTTATAGAGCGTCATCGCCGTCCCAGCATCGTTGCTGTCGTTGGGGTCGCTTGGAAGAGGAGCACGAGCGGGAGAGAGAAAACAGGTAGGTTGTCGCCACGAGTGTCACTGTCGGAGGAAGAGGGAACCGCGCCGCCATGCCTGGCCGCCGCATAAACTCACTGCCATCACCGGAAAACTCTGCTGGTAAGGGTTTTAAAGTTTTGGTTTCTGTTCTTTTGGATTCCGAGAAGGTTTTTAACGCCGCGTGGTTGTTACAGTTGCCGCCACCAGGGTTTTGCTCGTGACTGTCACTTGGGGTTATTGGTGGAGCTATTGCTGAGTTGACTCGGAATTGTAGCTGCTTCATTTTGTTATTTCAGTAAGTAATTATGTTTTGAAAATCCTCGCGTTAGTATTCTGTTGTGTTTGGTTAATGAATTTGAGTTTTAGTAACGTGGGGTTGGGTCCTGATTATTATATGTTGCGACTAAAGTCATGGTGGTTATTGAGAAAGTGGTTTGGAGCGGAGGTTGCGGCTGCCGCAGTTGCGGGCCAAGAGAAAACGAGTTCTGATGAGTTTTAGAGTTTTCGAGTTTCGACAATCGAAGTAGGGTTTTTCTAAAAAGTTATTTTATATCTGGAATTGTTATAACTAGATAATAATGTAAGAATTATATGCTTTTTGGTGATTGTATAAGTCTTATGTATTGTCTGGCTGTTTTGGATAAATATGATTATATGTTTGATTGGATTATTGTTTGGTTGTGATAAATGGATTGTTGCTGAACTGTTTCTTTAAAGTTTTGGAAATGAGTTTAATCAGTTGATAATGATTTGATCTTGAGACGGTTTTCTTGAGATATGAAAATGAGGTGAATGTTGGATTCAGATTGCTTTTGAACTGATTTTGGGTTTTGGACCATTGAAAATGATTGTAGAATGGTTTGGTTGGGACCCGAAAAGGGTGGCAGAGTCCATGTTTTAAGGGAGGTGCTGCCGAAATTTCTATAAAAATCTTTGACTTTGTTTGAAAAGTTATTTAGAAAGGCTTGGATTTGAGAAATGGATTATTTGATTTATTAAGAAAATAGTTATATTTTCGAGTTTAATTTATTTAAGAAAATTATATGTCTTGAGTTTGATTTATTTAGAAAGGAATTACTTTACCTTTTTGAATCACTGAAGAAAAGTATTATGTTATAATATTGATTTTAAATATAAAAAGAGCTTATGCTTTTAGTTAGACTTAAGGATTTCGTTCAGAAGAGCTTTTAGTGATTTTAAAGGAAATTAGACTTTTGATTGAATAATTGCGTTTGTGACATTTTGGAAGAAGTCAGAGAGTTGGTTTTAAGAAGGAACCTGAAAGTGGTTTTGATTTAAATGGATTGGCTCCTTTTCAAGTGAATTAGTTTTGGATTGGGTTGGGACTTGTGACTTTATATGATTTGGTTTTACAATAAATTCTGTTTCTATTTACTTAAACCAAGAATCTATGAATTTAAGAGTTTCAATAAATTTTTAAGAAATTGAGATAGGTTGTCCTTCCCTAAAGTCTTGAGACTCTGCTGAGAAATTTCTATTACCAAATTCTGTTTTCGAATCACTGATTTTTGGATCTTTCAAAAGAGACTTTTAATTTGGCCTAGTTGCTGAATCGTTTGGAAATTTTAGAAGTATGTTGTGGAAATGTGGCTTGTTTTGAAAGAGGAAACTTATTTTGAGAAAGATTGCTTATAAGCTAGAAGTGATTTGAGAAACGTGGATTTTTGAAGTTAAGACTGGGATGAATTGAATTTGATTTCAAAGAAAAGTGATTTGAGAAAAGTGATTTATGGCTTGAATGATGATTTTATGAGTTTTATGATATTGGATGGTGGAAGTGTATTATGTTATGAGACGGAATGGCTGTATATCATGATGAATTATGGCTGATTGTGGAATATGTTATGAGCCGGATGGCTGAGTATGAATATGGATGATTATTGAGTTGATAAAGTGATTGTTGCACTTCCATTTATCTGAGATACGAGTTTTCCTGGGTAAAAGCAGTGGCTAGCCACCACGTGCTCTAGGTTTAGACTCGATACTCTATTGACCCTATGTCGTAAGTGTGGCCACACACTGTGAAAGTTCCGGATGAGCTCACTCCCGTGGATAAACACCAATGTGGTTGTTGTGTGATTATGATGATTATGATTATGAATAACTCGAGTTGGAGATGCATGACTGGTGCACGAAATTGTGATCAATACTTTTCACAAATCAAATAATCCCCGGTAATGAATCCAAAAACTTGGTGTTCAATACCATGGCATAAACACAACTTCGCACAACTAACCAGCAAGTGTACTGGGTCGTCCAAGTAATAAACCTTACGCGAGTAAGGGTCGATCCCACAGAGATTGTTGGTATGAAGCAAGCTATGGTCACCTTGTAAATCTTAGTCAGGAAAACTCAAATGGGTATGGTGATAAACGCATAAAACATAAAGATAAAGATAGAGATACTTATGTAATTCATTGGTAGGAATTTCAGATAAGCGTATGAAGATGCCTTCCCTTCCGTCTCTCTGCTTTCCTACTGTCTTCATCCAATCCTTCTTCTTCCTTTCCATGGCAAGCTTAAGCAAGGGTTTCACCGTTGTCA
>NC_029774.3:70007306-70007507 GCF_000817695.3 Arachis duranensis | reverse complement strand
TACTCCCATTTTGGTGCCAGTTCCGGCGTTTAACGCTGGAATTCCTGAGGGTGACTTTGAACGCCGGTTTGGGCCATCAAATCTTGGGCAAAGTATGGACTATCATATATTGATGGAAAACCCAGGATGTCTACTTTCCAACGCCATTGAGAGCGCGCCAATTGGGCTTCTGTAGCTCCAGAAAATCCACTTCGAGTGCAG
>NC_029774.3:70005220-70005769 GCF_000817695.3 Arachis duranensis | reverse complement strand
GATTGGTGAAGAAGAGAGAGGGTGGTGGGGTAGGTGGGGATCCTGTGGGGTCCACAGATCCTGAGGTGTCAAGGAAAAGTCATCCCTGCACCAAATGGCAAGCAAAATTGCGTTTTTAGCCAATTCTGGCGCCGGGCTGGTGCCCATTTCTGGCGTTTAACGCCAGCTTCTTGCCCTTTTCTGGCGTTTAACGCCAGTCTGGTGCCCCTTTCTGGCGTTAAACGCCCAGAATGGTGCCAGACTGGGCGTTGAACGCCCAACAGCTAGCCTCACTGGCGTTTAAACGCCAGTGGGTTCTTCCTCCAAGGTGTGCTATTTTTCTTTCTGTTTTTCATTCTGTTTTTGCTTTTTTCATTGATTTTGTGACTTCTCATGGTCATCAACCTACAAAAAACATAAAATAACAAAAGAAAATAGTCAAAATATAATATTGGGTTGCCTCCCAACAAGCGCTTCTTTAATGTCAGTAGCTTGACAGAGGACACTCATGGAGCCTCAGAGATGCTCAGAGCAATGTTGGAACCTCCCAACACCAAACTTAGAATTTGA
>NC_029774.3:70005020-70005102 GCF_000817695.3 Arachis duranensis | reverse complement strand
CTGTGGGGCTCTGTTTGGCTCTGTTTTGAGAGAAGCTCTTCATGCTTCCTCTCCATGGTGACAGAGGGATATCCTTGAGCCT
>NC_029774.3:70004639-70004767 GCF_000817695.3 Arachis duranensis | reverse complement strand
ATTGTCTGCCATCTCTAGTGAGATTTTTGCAGCTTGCACCTCAGAGTTCCCTAACTTCTCCATTACAGAGAGAGGCATGAGGTTTACACTTGACCCTAAGTCACACAAGGCCTTCTTGAAGGTCACGG
>NC_029774.3:70003829-70004299 GCF_000817695.3 Arachis duranensis | reverse complement strand
AAACTCATTGGAGGCCAATGGACGTCCATTGAGGTCTTCCTCAGTGGCGTTCACAGCCTCTTCTTCCTCCCAAAATTCGGCCATGTTGATGGCCTTGCACTCTCCTTTTGGATTTTCTTCTGTATTGCTTGGGAGAGTACTAGGGGGGAGTTCAGTAATTTTCTTGCTCAGCTGTCCCACTTATGCCTCCAAATTTCTAATGGAGGACTTTGTTTCAGTCATGAAACTTTGAGTGGTTTTGATTAGATCAGAGACCATGGTGGCTAAGTCAGAGGTATTCTGCTTAGAACTCTCTGTCTGTTGCTGAGAAGATGATGGAAAAGGCTTGCTATTGCTAAACCTGTTTCTTCCACCATTATTATTGTTGAAACCTTGTTGAGGTCTCTGTTGATCCTTCCATGAGAGATTTGGATGATTTCTCCATGAAGGATTATAGGTGTTTCCATAGGATTCTCCCATGTAATTCACCT